>NW_026729349.1:0-25000 GCF_030272615.1 Cryptomeria japonica
AAATTGAAATCACTTTTATTTTGGGCAAATAAAATGAACAACAAATCAAAATCTTTTTTTGCTTTTCTAGGAGAAAATTTCTCACTTTGGGCTCTAAAAAGAACAAGCAAATTTACTTTCTGCAAATCTTAAAATGAACCTCACCTTCCTTTGGTGTCTAAAAGGATCAATTTTATTTTGCAAGGGAAAAAGAACCTCATCTTCATTTTATGCAAAGCAAAGAGGGAAAACTTTCCCCTATCGATTTTAATTTTGTTGACTAACATCATGATTTACTTTGTTGACCAAGCTTATTTTTCAAAGTTTTTTAGTAATACACACTTTGCTATGAAGAGTTAAAAGGAACACCATGCTTTTTGGAGCAACATCTCTAAGTAGAAGTTAGCAAATCATTGTTTTGAAGGCTAAAAAGAAGATTGTTTGCCTCGTCTCGAAAGTGGAAGGTATATGCTCTCCCCTTAACTAGGTTATCAAAAAGCCAAACCACTCTTAAGCTTTCTGTACTTCAAGCATTTACATCCTTTAGCAAGCCTGCCTTCCCGAGGAGTTGGAATCAACTCTTAAAGCCATTTATGATCGGTGTGAATGGAATGACCTAAGTGGGAAATGACTTTGACGCCAAGTATTCCAACCCACTATAATCAAAAGTGGAAAGTGATGAAAGTCCTTTTCAATGGTTGCGCGTTGTGATTAGCCTTCCCCTAGTATCCTCGAGATATGTAAAGCCTTTGTTCTAAAGGTTGGGAAGCCTCCTGAGGGAGTTTATCACTCACGGCCGAACAGGAAGCTTGATTACGAACCATAGAAATAGAAGCTTTGAACCGAGTCAGTAACCAGACATTTGTAACATCATAGTGCAAGGGTGGGGAAGAATTCGCCCCCAAGATTACTCACCATATATCTCCCAAGATAACTACTCAACTGTAAAGCGATTCACTTTGAGTTAATTTTTGGAAAAAGGCAAAAAAATGAGCGCCCTCTAGGAGGTGACACAGCTGTTTGAGCTGACGGAGTATCAAGACTAGTGGGCTATGATGTTATTTATGACCTTTGAATAAAGAGTCTTTCTGAAGTGTATTATTCGTATCCAAACCTGTTAAAACATTGGGGATTTGAACACATCCTCGCAAAACATACACTTTTTGTTAGATTAGGCAAAATGGTTGTACTTTTTGTGCCGTGCTTGCATTTACTACTTCAGAAAATCATCTATCAAACTGAAAAATTCACAAAAACCAACCAAAGGAAAAATCAAGGTAGTTTAGCGCATAAGAGAAACTTCTTAGCATGTAAAGTAATTTTGTTAGCGCATCCAACCATCAAGTTAGCGCGTCGGTTCCAAACAATAGCATTTTATCCCAAAATCAAAACAGTGTTAAAACATTTAGCGCATCAGAAAAATAGTCTAGAGCATGGAAACATCAACTTAGCGCATGGAAACCAAACATTAGCACATCCGGTTCACAAGTTAGCACGTTACAGGCCTAGGCTAGAGCATGACTTTTTAAATAGGTAGAAAATAATTTTTTGAATAGTCAAATCTTTAGCACGTGTCTGGGGGTAGCCTAGCACGTGTGGTGGTTATTTTAGTGCGTAGAGTAGTTTTGGTAGCACATTTCGTCCCTGTTTTAGCACGTGATCAAAAACATATAGACAAAGGGCAAAGCAATGAGAAATTTTCAAATTTTTGAAAACATTTTCAAAAGCCTCTCATTATCAACAACATTTTTCATCAAAGCAGAGTAGCGAAAACAAACCGTTAAAACTATTTCTTGAGCTAAATTTGTGTCAAAACAAACGTTGTAAAAATCCTAAACTGATCACACAATAAAACATGTCTATCTTATCGTAATCTGGAAACCTCATCATCAGTATCAACAAAATCCTTTACCATCTTACGGATTTCATCTCAAAAACACTTGTTTAAAAATTTCAAGTTGTCAAATCAAGTCTCCATATCAGGAGGCTTTTATCCATATCATTTGACAAGCTTTGTCATGAAAGGGGCATCTAAACCTTCACTTTGATAGCGTAAGACTTGAAATTTTCCAAACAAGATCAACTAAATCCAAACAAATCAAAGGAAACCATTGATCACTCATGCATGACTAATTCCCATATTCTGAGAAGAAAGAACCTTTATCGTAACATCACGTTGAAGAAACAACAACCTAGTTTTTTCATGTTCATCAAAAGAAATAAGTTTTTATACATCAATCGTCAACTCTTCAAATCTCATTAGGTATTCCTTCATCACGTCAAACATTATATCCAAAACAAATCCAACGAATTTGACAGAGAACCCTTAAAAACAAGAGCCTACTGTCAAAAGTCTACTTTTAATCAAATCATAAACCACGAAGGAAAAATCAATCCAGTATTCTTGTTTGATGAGTGTATCACTTATAACACATCTCGACCAGAACCACCCACCCCTGAGCAACATATCAACGAGGATTTTGTCCCCTTTGTCACTAAAAGTTTCTACTAAAATGCCTATTACTCGCTCTCAAAGAAACCAACAAAGCAAGACACACGCAGAGTCTAGTATGAATCGAAGGTTGTCAAATCCTTTTGAAGTTCTACACTTAGAAGAGACTGAAATTTCTAAAGTGCTTCTTCAGGAATGTCAGGAAAACCCTTCATTCCAAAAGCTTGTAGAAAGGCTTATGGAAAATGATAAAGAAAAGTATCTACTCATGCTCACAAGTAAAGGCGTTAAACTTCCTGAAGATTTAGACACAAACATCTTTAGAACTGGATCTCGACAATATGCATATCAAGAACAACAAAGAGAAGAGGCAACTCGTAACCTTGAACAACACATATCTGAGCAACACATTCCAGAACAATGTATACCAAAAATGCGTGTACCCAAGTTAGAAACTCTAGAGAAAAATATACCATTTAACACACCTTTTTAGCTGAGAACTACTACAAGGGAAGAATTTCTTCCTTGGCAAAATAATGCACCTTTGGTTGCTCTTACTCAACAAATGCAAATGTTACAAAGACAAATACATGACATGCAACAAGGGACAACAGTGCAGTACTCTTTAAACAAAATCTGTCTTTATCCATTTGATAGAAGATTAAACATGGTGCCTTTTCCTCCAAACTTAAACGTTCCCAAATTTGATAAATATGATGGGAAAAGTGATCCTCGAGATCATGTTCAAGAATTTTGTACAATGAGTCTTGAATTTGTTGATGATGACACCTATCTGATGAGGTTATTCCCAAGAAGCCTGGGAGGGCAAACAATGGAATGGTTATCCAAAATTACACCACCTGTCAGATCATTTGATGAATTGGTTAACAAATTCATAACCCAATACTCCTATAACATCCAAAATGCCATAACCATGCTATATGTTTGCAACACCAAACAAAAGAACAACGAAACATTCATGATATTCCTTCAACACTGGTGGCATATGGTCTCTAGATATCCTCGAGATATTTTTGAAAAGGAGAAAATGGAAATCTTCATTGACAATTTGAATGGTGAAATGAGTTATAGGCTAAAAATTCAATGCATACCATCTTTCACTAAATTAATTGAAAATGGCATTCAAGTAGAGGAAGCATGTGTCAAAAAGGGAACACTCAAATTCTACAAGGAAGGAACAAACTCATCAAACTACAATAACCAAAACAACACCAACCTAGATAAATCTTGATTTTGGACTCAAAACAAAAATGAAGGCAACAATGAATCACATGATCCCAAATCTAAGCAACCAGTGCTTGCATTATCCAGAAATCCTCAAAATATGAAAAATCCTAAAAATGCTAATCTAAATGCTAACACATATGCACCAAACACTGATCAAGGACAACTCAACACAAACAACACCAATGATACTCAAAGCAAAAACATGAATCCAGGACCTAACAACAAAACAACAATTCATGCAACAGCACGAACAATTTCCAAAAGCGTATCTTCACACCACTGGGGCAATCACTAGAATCAGAATTCAGAGAACTTCTTGCAAACAAAATTCTCTCCTTGCCTGCAATCAGCAACTATGAACCCCAAATCAAACCACCTTGGTGGAATGATTCACACTATTATGATTTCCATCGTAAAAAGGGTCATCGGATGAACGATTGCATGAGATTGAAACACATGGTGCAGGACATGATTGATCAAGGTGACTTAATGGTAGATGGTCTCAAAACAAATGGTGATCACAGAGCCTTTAAAAATCCTCTCCCAAATTACAACAAAGATGGAGCTTCAACCTCAGATGATACACACAGAGCTCGTATCAACCATATCTACAACAACACCATAAATCACATATCAGCTGAAGATCATCAAGTAAATGTCATTATCATCTGAGATCAGCATAATCATGAGTCTGTTAATGTGACAACCCAAACTCAGAAATATGTCTTAAAAGGACATACGTCACCTACAACTACTACACCAAAAATCCAATATGACTTGGTTAGCCAACTAAGAAAAACTCCAGCTTAGATATCTATACTCGAATTGCTGAAACTATCACCGAAGCACAAAGACATATTGGAACAAGCACTATTGGAAACCAATGTACCTCAAAATTTGGATACAGATAGATTTCAAGCCATGGTCACCCATATGACTGGACCTCATAACCTAACATCCTCATAACACTCCTCTCCATATCGAAGTCATTGTTTGCAAACATCAAGTAAAAAGAGTCTTAATAGATGGAGGAGCCAGACTTAATATATGTACTTTAAAGCTTATTCGTGCATTAGGCTTCTCAGAAGAATCTATTGATCCCTGCAAGAAGATTACCATAAAGGCATATGATGATGAGGAAAGGTCCTTTAAAGGAACCGTGATGTTACCTATTCAGGTGGGACCAGTGCAAAAGGATACTATGTGTCAAGTCTTAGACATAGATCTCACCTACAATATTTTGTTAGGGCAACCCTGGATACATGAAATGCAAGCAGTACCTTCTACGTATCACCAGTGTGTCAAATTTCCTTATGATGGACAAGAAATCTCCATATCTGCTGATCACAATCCATTTCAACATTGCAACGCAATGGGGGCAGCCCAAGACAGTTTGGTTCCTCATAATAGAGAAAAGCAGCGTTCTTCAACATCAAATCTGCAAACAACAAAGCCCAACTTCTTATTTGTAGATTTCAAACAGAAAATGCAAATCAAAGACCAAGGCATGGGAGAATACTCTTTCGAGCCCTTATGTTTGGCCAAATTGTGAACATCACCTAGATCTCATGGATTGCCTACTACATCAATGCATCTAGTCACTCAGCCCATCACCAAATTTGATGGTACCTTCATCCAATTGGGCACTCTAGCACATGAATTAGAAGACAAGGATATTCTTAGCTGGTTATACAAAAATGAGGAAGAAGATAATAGAGCAGCTGCTCCAGACATTGTTCTACCAACACACCTATATGGCAAAGGATACTTAATCATGCAACAAATGCGATATGATGGTAAAGGACCTATTGGGAAACACAAAGAAGGAGTCACTAAACCCATAGATCTTCCTTCACAGCCCAGTAGGGACAAAATAGGATTGGGTTGTGAGCTCACTTTTCTATTAAGAAAGTCGCCCCCACATAACTGCAAAACCTCAATGGAAAGTAAAGAAGAAGTACAAAGAAGAATCCTGGCAGGAAGCACTCTTTGAATCAGTAGAAACAATCCACAAGGCACGGGAACATCAAGACCAGAAGTTACATCAGGAAAAACTTCTAAGCCACAAAAGGGCCATATCGGAAGCAGTAGCTCATGTTCAGAATCCACTATTTCAAGAACCAATAAAATCATCTCTGGATACCTTTATTTCTCCCCAAGGAGGCACAATCTATGAACAAATGCAGAAAACAGAAACAAGATATGACACCGAATCAACCAAAACTATCAAACTGGTATCCATCATCAAAGATTTGTTTTCACCATACAACATACCTATTTATAGCACTGATAGAATTTGGGATGATGGCTCAGAGACTGATTCTAATGAATATGAATGGGGTACCTACTCCAATGCTACTACAGATATCCCTAATGATACTGATTCCATATCCCTTTCTCAAGAAGAACATAACGCAGAAGATAGACCTCTTGAATTTGGACCACAGAATATCTATGACGCTAAGGAAAGCGAACAGAAACATTATGAACAAGTCTATACGGAAGATAATACCATCGAAGACCTCGACGAAATCCTAGATTTCTTTAAAACCAAGACGAATCACGATGAAAACTCTATCCTAACACTTATAGTAGCAAAACTTGATCCACCTAACGATTCCTTACCACTTGTCTTTCCTAAGCTCATCGACAAGGATGAACCTAAAATCCATGATATACCAATTTTCCCAGATGATGAATCTATTATCCATTGCCTATGTATCGTAAATCCGGAAACAAGCTCTACCAGTGAACAAAGTAATGATGTCTGCCAATCAAGGAGTGCCAAGTCTCTCAGTTGCAAAAATAAACCAAAGAAAAGATCTGATGCTAAAAAACAGTCAATGACAACTCTAGATCACAAAAAAGTAAAAATAAAGGACACATCTGAGGGTGAAAACCTTTTTAAGGCACCTAACGATGGGAGACTTGACACTCTTCCTGAGCACTTCCATGAGTGATCACCCATATTGATTGAGCCCACTCAATCAATCAACATTGGTACCATAGAAGCAGTCAGAAACATACACCTTGCAGAATCTCTCACAGAGGAAGAAAGATCAGAATTCATCATTTTCTTTAAAGAACAACAAATTAACTTTGCTTGGTCATATGCCGATATGCCCGGAGTGGATCCACACTTAATCATGCATCACTTGTCCATCTCTCCAGGAGTTAGACCAGTCAAGCAAAAGCTACAAAAGATGAATCCACAAGTGGCACTCATGGTAAAAACTGAACTAAAGAAACTATTAGATGTCAGATTCATCCGACCCATTGACTATGCAGAATGGATTTCCAACATTGTTCCAGTATCAAAACCAGATGGTAGTATCAGAATATGCACTGACTTTAGAGACGTCAACAAAGTTTGTCCAAAAGATGACTTTCCTCTGTCCAGTATTGACATAATTGTAATTCTCATAGCAGGCCATGCAATGCTCTCACTAATGGACGGTTTCTTAGGCTATAATCAAATCAAAATAGCCCTAGAAGATCAAGATAAAACTGCATTCACCTATCCTTGGGGAATGTATTGTTGGAATGTTATGCCTTTTGGCTTAAAGAATGCAGGGGCCACTTATCAAAGAGCAATGACAACAATCTTTCATGATATGATGCACACATTTATGGAAGATTACGTGGATGATTTACTAGCTAAGTCATTCACCAGAGGAGAACATCTAAGCATCTTAACAAAGATCTTTGATCAATTGGAGAAATTCCAAGTCAGGCTCAACCCTAAGAAGTGTGTCTTTGGGGTTACATCAAGCAAGTTACTAGGCTACATAGTCTCAGCTAAAGGTATTGAAGTAGATCCAGCAAAGGTACAAGCCATTATGGAAATGCCACCACCAAAGAATATCAGTCAACTCAGATCTCTACAAGGACAACTTCAATCAATCAAGCGATTCATCGCTCAGCTAGCAGATAAAAGTCTACCATTTAACCATTTACTACACAAAAATGTACCATTCAGATGGGCGACCAAGTGTGCGGAATCTATTTACCAAATCAAATAGTACCTGATGAATCCACCAGTCGTAGGAAAGCCACTTATCCTATATATCTCAACAACAGATATATTTCTAGGGGCACTATTGGCACAAGAAGATCAACAAGGAAAGGAATGAGCCATATATTATATCAATAGGACATTGAATGGCTATGAACTCAACTATACATTCATTGAAAAGGCTTGCCTAACAGTGGTCTTCATGTCTCTGAAGTTCTAACATTATATGCTAGCACACACCATTAAGCTAGTAGCAAAAATTGATCCTCTCAAATATCTACTTAGCAAGGCAGCTCTTATAGGCTGATTGGCTAAATGGGTCATGATTCTCAGTGAATTCGACATCCAATACACAGAAAGATGAGCCATCAATGGACAAGCAATTGCAGATCAGCTGGCTGAAGCACCACTACCGGGACAACAAACTATGGAGATTGAATTTCTAGACAGGGATGTTCTTGCTATTTCTACCAAACAATGGACCCTATACTTTGACGGATCCTACACACAACATGGTTCAGGTGCTAGCATTCTATTCATCTGTCCTGAAGGACACACTATACCAAGATCATATAGGCTTATGTTCCCATGCACAAATAATGTGGTTGAATATGAGGCATTGGTTATAGGAATCAAAATGGCCGTAGAATGGAAAATCACAGAGTTAAAGGTCTATGGAAACTCACAACTAGTCGTCAATCAAATCAACAATGACTATCAGACAAAGGATGACAAGCTGCTACCCTACAAGCGAATGGTGGATGACTTCAAATAGTATTTTGTGCACATCACCTTCAAGCAAATACCAAGGTTGAACACGAAAGCAGCTGATGCAATGGCTACTATCACTTCATTACTACAAATTCTAGAGCAACGAGGTCGTTATGAGTTTCTAGTAGAGCAACTATTCTCCCCAACTTATGACCACTCTGAATCCCATGTTATCTATGCCTTGACTAGTTCAGATTCTCCGTTATATGGACCAATATACGACTACCTCAAGAACAAGATGGGTTATGAGACCGATGATCATATCATTGAAACTTATGCTAAAGCACTTTTGGAAGCACCCAAGGAACCAAAAGAAAAAGTATTTGGTAGTGCTAAGACCATAGAAAGTCAAATTCAGTCTAAGAAGAGAGTGAAGAAAGTTGAGGCATTTGTGAGGAAAGGATCCAGATAAGTAAAAGCTATAAAGGAAGATATATTAAAGAAAATTGGTATAACTGAAGATGAGTTAGCAGCCCAACAACCTGAAGCTCATCTATCACCGATAGGTACTTCCTCGGAAGGAGATATGCCAACAACTTTTAAAAGAGTTGTTAGGAAAAGAGATCCCTCATCGGCAACCACCCTTCACCTAGAAGGACAAGGCAGAAGCAACAAGTTGTGAGATCTCCAGTCAGAAAAGTCACACCTAAGAAGAAGCTGACACCCAAAAAGAAGAAAAAGACAAACACAGACTTGGCCCCTCTTCATATATTACTGAATGAGATCACAAAGGAAGGTAAACTGAAGAACATAGGGAAAATTTATGACACCCTATCGGATGATGAGAAAGGGAAAGTTGAGGAGAGTGTAATATTACACATGGACATGTATAAAAAGTTTTTGATGCAAGTCTTAAATGAAATTCCTGATGAACTATACAAAAGACTTGAGGCCAGAAGGCAAGGAATAATTGAATTAGATAAGAAAATAAAAATAGAAAAATTACTTGCAGTATATCTAGTAAACTTACCTAAAGAAATTGATGATCTGATAGCTCAGGCCAACTGGACAGTTTTTTCCACTGCACACCAACAAATTTCACTAATGGCAGGTAGAGTTACAGAGGTTTCAGAGGAAATAGAAAATGGTTGGGATATATTCTTGGTTGAAAAAGAAAAACAAGAAGAATATAGGAATCCCAAGCCCATTAAGGTATATCAGAAGGACAAAGGGAAAGGTAAAGTTGGTGGACCACCAAGTATTAAGATCAGAGACAACTTACCCCCACCTCCTTTAAATACTCCACTGGTAAAAACAACAACTGAAGATCAACTGGTAGCTGAGAGTATGGATACAGAGGATAATAATCCTAATCTTGAAGTCCTATATACTGTGAATGTTGATACTCAGAAAATCAACATAGTGGTAGATAAGGATACAATAGATAAATCAGGTATAGCCAAAGAGCCTCTGGTAATAGGAAACACAGAGCTACCGGTAGTAGATATAGAGAAAAAGATGGAGTCTAGAACACAAACAGAGGAACCAACAGAGCTAAAGGCTCTAGAACAGATGCCACCAGTAAGAAATGAAGCAGGAAAACCAGTGCTTAAAGAAATGCAGACACAAATAGACCTACCAGAGGTCAATACAAGCTTGGTCACTTCCACCGGTACTCAGTTTGTTGGGTCACCATCAAATGTGATTGAGGTATTACTTGAATCTATCAAGAAAATAACTAATTATAGCTCACAATCTTACAAAGCGATAGATGATTCAATTCCATTTTTGAAATCAATAGCTCCTAATTGTAATATAGACAAAAAAGATTCTTTAGGACAGTTGGATACACTTTGTAAATATATTTCTAGAAATTTTGAGCAAACAAAGGTAGAATCTATAAAGGAAATTGTAGAAAAAGAGAAACAGAAATTCTTTGAGAAGGAATAAAGAAGTGTAACAGGGAGTTTGACACACTTCTACCGGAACTGTGTAATTTGTTAAAAGAGTACAAAAACTTGTATAAAGATACATGCAAAATAAACTTTTTGACTGTAGATATTGACAAGAAAATAAGCAAGGCATAGGATGAGATAAATAGACTTGCAGACAATTTTGTCAACTCACCTGATTCATTATCAGTTTTTGAAGAGAAGATAGCAAATTTTGAGGAAGAATTGCTCAAATTGGAAAGAGAGAAAGAGAAAATAATAAACAAGGCAAAACTTTTGAGATCTTAACTAAGTCCAAGATTGGACTATTTAGCATCTCTGCAGAAAGAAATTTTAGAGGTACTAACACAGGGAAGCAAAACACCGACAGAGCACTTGCAGTATCTCATCGGTACAGTAAATAGAACTGAGACAGCAATAAAAGATAGTAAGAAGTTTATGGATGGTATAAACTTAATTTTGGGAGATCTTCTTCAAATAATAACTACCCAACTACACGGTTGAGGTTATGGATTGGTACAACTACAAACTCTACTAACCTTTATCATTGATGCCAAAGGGGGAGTAGTAGGATGAGAAAATTCAAAACACAGGAATCATATGCTCAGGGGGAGCTCTCACATTTTTGGTAACATTTTTGGATATCTTTTTGAAATTTCTCATGAGTGTTGCCATCAATGCCAAAGGGGGAGATTGTTGGCATATGGACACTCCAATGAGACATTGTGTGTGATTGAAGGTTTTGTCATTGATGGCAACCTTGCAATCCTATGGCACCGGCAAGACATTATACTGACAAAGCATTACACAGGCAACCTTGCAATCCTATGGCACTGGCAAGACATTATACCGGCAAAGCATTACATAGGCAACCTTGCAATCCTATGGCACCGGCAAGACATTCTATCGATAAAGCATTATTCAAGCAAGATAGTGCACTAGCATTAGCAAGATCACTCTACACCAGCACCGGTACCGGCACAAAAGAAAATATGTATATCGGCACAAAGGCCAATAGGATTTTTGATATGTAATATTTTATTTATTATTGTAAGCCGACTTGGTAAATTGTAAAATGACTCTTGTATATAAAAGAGATCATTGTAGACATTTGTAGGAGATATATAGGAAGCATAAAGAAAATTATTAGGCAGACCTAATGTGCGAATTGTAGGTCAAGGGTATATGTAAATAACAGAGCAAGAACCAGTACTGAATCTGGCATTGAAGATGCTATTGTAAAGTAGTACATATCATTGGATTAGCATAATCCTCATTGTAAGTCAGTGTGACTTCTTATTGAGCAGTGTGCTCTAGGCAGTTGGCCTTCCTGCATGTGCAGGCCCCTATTGTAAGTAATATTCTCTTATTGGCCAGTAAGTGAATATTGTGGGTCACAAATCCAACCAAGGTTTTTCCCACACTGAGTTTCCTCGTTAAACATCTTTTGTTATGGTGTTCTTTTCATGTGGATGTTTTTGATTCTGTTAATTACATTAATTCTTGCATACCGATATACAGTTACTTTATGTTCTGCATGTTCTGTTTTAAGAAAATCTCATTACCGGTCAGATACTGATTCACCCCCCCCTCTCAGTATCTATGGGAACCCTAACAAAGATCACTGAGATGGGGATGAATCAATGATCTACCGGAAGTTAAAACCACAAACTTACTCTGTATCCATCAATTAGCAATGTATAGCAGAAAAAAACATAAACATGCATCTAAGAATACACAAATCCACAACACCAAAAATTTTATGTGGAAACCTAGAAAGGGAAGAACCATGATGGGTCTACAACCCACAATATTCATATACTATGGCCAGGAGTACATAAATATTACATAGATGGGGAATTCACTTGCATTTAGGCTCACTGCCTAGAGTTCACTGCTCAAATAAAGTTGCGTGAAGAGCTACAACCCTGAGGGAAGTCTCACTGAATTAAAATTTGATTACAATGAGTAAATGAAATGAACTCTTAATCAGTATATGACTATGCAAAAATGAGTTCTAGTAAGGCACTGAATCTATGACTATCTTTGCTCTGCTGAATACTCTATTTCTATCTCAGTCAGCTACCGGTTGGTTTGAAAGAAAAATGCACATGTGAAACTGTTCTCAATCACACCAAAATAGATCACCACATCTCTAACATAACAAAAATCAATCACCAAATCGATCTTATATATCCAGTCATAAAACAAAAGAAATCCCCTTCAAGTCAGCTTCAAGAGATGTAACATGTAGCTCAAAGTTGGCTTCAATCTCGATCAAAACATAGCATCAGAACAAAATATTATAACGACACACCTCCTAAAGGTCTCCCATATCACCGAGATCAAAAAAAAAAAATTGAGAATATTGCAATCATTAGAAATCATTGCAGAGCAACACGTTACCAAAATACCCTTTTTTACCCTGTTTTACCGGTTAACTAGCTACTGGTTAACACCAACTTTTGGATAAGATGAATCACAACTATAAAATTGAACCACCACAAATATTTTCCATCAATGACAACCCTAAATAAATAATCAACCACTAGAAGTCACCTGAATTCACTAGATGAGTGTCAATTGCCAACAATCTCCTCCTTTGGCATTGATGGAAACACCTATGAAAAATGGCTAAGTGTTGAAACCTGTTCACTAGAGAAAAGAATAAAAGAATTACAAGTCTTCCCCTTAGATCAACAATCCAAGAATCTATACCACCATACTATACACTCTATATACATTTTTCACCTCATCTCTCCCCTTTTGACAGCAATGCCAAAGATGGGATGCTGCCAAAAACTGATATACAAATGAATATTTTACAAATATTTGAATAGGTCAGCATAAATAGTCTTCAAAAATCCCAGATGGGTATCCCACCCATTCTTTAGGTTATCCAAAATTGTAATAAATGCATTGAATACAATGGAATGAATTTTTAACTCTCTTAAGATTGATGGGACAGGTTGAGCCATTTCCTTCATACAATCCACTTTATTGCTCAGCATAGTATCTATCTAGACAACAATCAGGTTTCGGAGCGCACCCACTCTCCTCAAAATTTTCTCCTTATTAGCTTGAAAACTAGAGATCTGATCATTCAAAGCTATGATTTTTCCTTCAATCCTCTTGTTTAGAGTTACATTAGGATCAAATGATTGTGAGATACTTGTGAACTTTCCCTGGTAGTCATTTATTTTATTATCAATGTCAATAATGAATTCGGGCAAAATGAGACAAGATTTGTATAGTTTACCGACTTTTGATAATGTGTCAGAAATGGTTTGTAGTCTTTTATTCAATGGCACCTTATGATCCTCAATCATCTTCAAGAATGTTTTCTTTATAACTTTCTTAAATCTATTCAAAACCTTTTGAGTAGCCGTCTTTTCCAAAGAATCAAAATTGATATTTACATTGTTAATCAATTGAATCAATTTACCAAAGGGGCTGTTATTTGAATCTAGTTGTACATTTGTAGCCACCTTCTGCAAGACATCAATGGACATCAAAATTAACTTTTTATCTTCAATTTCATATTTCACCACATCTTAGCTAGCTTGATCTTAGACTATAGCAACAAGCATAAGCTTATCTATGGGAAATAACTTTCCAAGATCAACTAACCCTTCAAGATTGAATTGGAGTGAAATCCCTGTTATCGGAGGAGTGGCAATTGTTGGATTGTCTATGCCTTTGCCTCTATCCTCCTTAGTTTTCTCATCTTTTCTATACTTAGCATCCTTTTGTTGAATCTTAGGGGCTGCAGTGTTGTCAAACATAGGAGGATATTCACTAGTCTCAACATCAACTATGGTGTTACCTTGGCCTTTCGGTTGATCCTCAGGCTGAGTTTCAACCTTTTGACTTCCAGATTCACCTAGCTTGTATTTCGGCTGAGATGGTTTAAAGGCATCTTTATACAAAGGGTCATTCTAAATGATCTTCTTCCAAATTTCCTCTACTTCTTTTCTCACCTCCTCAACGTTACCAATCATTAACCTATTTATTTTGTTTTTGCTTCTAAATTCCTTTTTGTTGGCTTCTTCAATAAATATGTTAACTTCTTCATGAGTTATACATGTCCATCTCTTTACAGGTTCTCTCTATTTCATCTCTCTATCCATTTTACTCGCATTCATCCTTCTAGCATCTATAATACTGTATAGGTCCTTTGGAATGGACTTCTATAACTCAATCAATGTCTTACTAAAATTGTGTAAATACAATACTTCCGCTTCCTCTACTTTTCTTTGAACACTATCATCAAAATTGTCAAAATTGTCTTGAAGATTCTTCAAATTCCCATCCACTAAGATCTTATCAATCAATTGATCTGCTGATAGTGGAGGAATTATTGTATACTTACCTTCTATATTACCAGATTTTAGGTCCTTGTCCAACTAACTTTTGACCTATCTTCTTCTTTGAGGTCTTCTGAAGGGAGCAGGGTCAGACTTTGTCTTTTTGCTGGGCTGCGCTGCATCGATTAAGGCTTCTGCACCTGTCAAACAAATTCACCCTTATTCTTCACTCTTCTTGCCTCTTCCTTAGATTCCATTTCTAAGGCCACTAGAGATACAACAACATAATTTCTTTTAGGTTTTTCTTTTTTTTTTAGCACACCTTTTTTGGATGGGGTAGGCTTTGTGGGTTGTGCCATCAGAGCAAGAGAAAACTTATTTGCCTCCTTCTGAGCATATTTTTCTATGGCCTTCTTCACCTCCTCCTTGGTGAAGCCCATATGAGAAGCTACTTCTTTTTCCATCTTGGTTAACTTTCTCTTCCAGGGAGGGGTAGTAAACTATTGGTGCAAACTAAGATCCATCTCCTTAAATGTCCCAAATCTCCCTGCCTTGGGATCCATCGGTTGACTCAGGAGATGTTGTGTATAAGCTTCAAGTGTAATGGAACCAACTTCATACCCCATGGGCATGATCCAGACAATTTGGGGCTCCACTGCTTCCATTAGGCATTGATCCTTGTCCACCATGAAGTAGATGGTTTTCTCATACTTCTCTACCACCTCCTTAGGAATCCTTTCCATGTTCTTCATTGAGGCTTGGAAGGTTTTGAAGTATCCCCAGAGGGCAAATATCCTCATAGTAGCATCACCAATTCCCCATAGACCTTTCTTGATCTACATGGCCATCGGTCTGTCATAGACCCATTGGACCTTGGGGTGAACTCACAATAATGGTTCCCACTTTTTCCAATGAACAAAGCTGGCAGAAGGTCAGGAAAAAGATTTTACTAAGGTTTGAATGAACTGGGGGTGTTCGAGTGAACCACCCTAGAGGGTCCAATTGAACCCACCAGCAGATCCAGGTTTGATCGAACCCCAGATAGATATGTGGGTTCGATCGAACCCAATAAAATATTTAGTTTTATCGAGTTCGATAAAACCCCCTGTTCGATTGAACCCATTAAAAAATTATTATTTTTTAAATCTCTATAAAAGCCAAAAATGATAGTTAAACTATCATTTTCAATTTTGGAGTTTACTATGTAGAGGGGGTTAGAGTGAACCCTATGTCAGCATTACGTCATCGTGCCTTGTCAGCAACAGTCAACGCTTCTCATCTTTTAGCTTTCGACCTACATTATTTCAGGTGCACAAAATAAGCTTTTTTTTGTTTAATAATGTTATTTTTCTTTTATTTATTTTTAATTAAATTCATTTAAAAATTAGTAAATAATTTGTTTTTTAAATTAAATAACTGTATATTTTTATTTTTTTCAGCATTTTAGGAAAACGTTAACAAAAACTAAGAAAACATATCTATACTAAAATTTTCAAACTTAGAAAAACATCAGAAATTGTTTAGAAAAACATTAAAAAATTAAATCTTAGAAAAAATGTTAGAAAACTTAATTTAATGTCTTAATTTAACATCAATTTGTTTTTTAAATTAAATAACTCTATATGTATTATTTTATTCAACTTTTTAAAAAACTGTAATGAAAAACTAAGGTAGTAAATTAAAACTTACAAAAACATTAAGAAAAACATTAGCAAAATTAAAAATTAGAAAAATGTTAGAAAACTAAATATAATAAATTAAACTGTTAGAAAAAATAAATAATAAATTTAAATTAAAAAAACATTATAAAACTTAGATAATAAATTTAAACAAATTAGACAAAATATAACCTCTGTGACCCCTTTTCACATCCTATTACACACACAACATGACCCCTTAGGACCCCTTAAGACCACATATGCCCATGATGACACTATATAACCCCTTAGGACCATAGAGGATCACATAGTGTCATAAGTGGTCATATGTGGTCCTAAGAGGTCATGCATGTGTTAACACATGTGTGGCCACTTAGGACCACATATGACCCCTTATAACATACTAGTGTATACGACATACCCCTTAGGATCACATAGTGTCTTAAGGGGTCATATGTGGTCCTAAGGGGTCACGCATGTGTTCTAACACATGCCAAACCTCTTACGACCACATATGACCTCTTATAACATCTTAGTGTGTACAACATACCCCTTAGGATCACATAGTGTCCTAAGGGGTCATATGTGGCCATAAGGAGTCACGCATGTGTTCTAACACATGCGTGAACCCTTAGGACCACATATGACCCCTTATAAAATTATAGTGTGTATGACATACCTCTTAGGATCACATAGTGTCTTAAGGGGTCATATGTGGTCCTAAGTGACCACACTTGTGAACCTAAGGGGTATGACCCCTTCGGACCACATGTGACCCCTTAGGACACTATGTGATCCTAAGGGGTATGTCGTACACACTAGGATTTTATAAGGGGTCATATGTGGTCCTAAGGGTTCACGCATGTGCAACCCATTATAAAACCCTAGTGTGTATGGCATACCCCTTATAACATCCTAGTGTGTACAACAGGATCACAAAGTGTCGTAAGGGGTCATATGTTGTCCTAAGGCATCACACATGTGTTCAAACACATACGTGATCCCTTAGGACCACATATGACCCCTTATAAAATCATAGTCTATACAACATACCCCTTAGGATTACATAGTGTCCTAAGGGATCATATGTGGTCCTAAGCAGTCACGCATGTGTTCTAACACATGCTTGATCCCTTACGACCACATATGACCCCTTATAACATCCTAGTGTGTACAACATACCCGTTACGATCCCATAGTGCCCAAAGGGGTCATATGTGGTCACAAGGGGTCACACATGTGTTCTAACACATGTGTGACCTCTTAGGACCACATATGACCCCTTATAACATCCTATTGTGTAGGACATACCCCATGAGATCACATAGTGTCCTAAGGAGTCATATGTGGTTGTCAAGGGTCACGCATGTGTTCTAGCACATGTTTGACCCCTTAGAACTACATATGACCCCTTATAAAATCCTAGTGTGTATGACAGACCCCTTAGTCCATCACATAGTGTCATAAGTGGTCATATGTAGTCTGAAGGGGCCACGCATGTGTTCTAACACATGTGTGACCCCTTCAGACCACATATGACCCCTTATAACATCCTAGTGTGTACGACATACACTTTAAGATCACATAGTGTCTTTAGGGGTCATATGTGGTCCTAAGGGGTGACGCATGTGTTCTAACACATGATGTGTGACCCCATAGAACTACACATGACCCCTTATAAAATTCTAGTGTGTACGACATACCTCTTAGCCCATCACATAATGTCCTAAGGGGTCATAAGGTCCAGTCACACATGTGTGACCCCTTAGGACCACATATGACTGCTTATAACATCCTAGTGTGTACAACATACCCCTTAAGATCACATAGTGTCCTAAGGGGTCATATGTGATCATAAGAGGTCACGTATGTGTTCTAACACATGTCTAACACCTTAGGACAACATATGACCCCTAATAACATCCTAGTATGTACGACATACCCCTAAAAATCAAATAGTGTCCTAGGGGGTCATATGTGGTCATAAGAGGTCACACATGTGTTCTAACACATGTGTGGCCCTTTAGGACTACATATGAACCCTTATAACATCCTACTATGTATGACATACCCCTTAAGATAAAATAGTGTCTTAAGGGGTCATATGTAGTCTTAAGGGTTCACGCATGTGTTAGAACACATTGTGATCCCTTACAACCACATGTGACCCCTTATAACATCCTTGTGTGTATGAAATATGCCTTAAGATCACATAGTGTCCTAAGGGGTCACACATGTGTACTTCTAACATATGCTTGACCCCTTACAACCATATATGACCCCTTATAACATTCTATTGTGTACGAAATACATAGTAAGATCACATAGTGTCCTAAGGGGTCACACATGTTTTCTAACATATGCTTGACCCCTTATGACCACATATGACCCCTTATAACATTCTATTATCTACGAAATACCCCTTAAGATCACATAGTGTCCTAAGGGATCATATATGGTCACAAGGGGGAACACATATGTTCTAACACATGCAGGACCCCTTAGAATCACACATGACCCCTTATAAAATCCTAGTGTGTAAGAAATACCCCTTAGTCCATCACAAAGTGTCCTAAAGGGTCATATGTAGTCATGACCCCTTAGAACCATAGATGACCCCTTATAACATCCTAGTGTATACAACATACCCCTTAGGATTGCATAGTGTCCTCAGGGGTCGTATGTGGTCCTAAGGGACCTCACACATGTGTTCTAATACATGTGTGACCCCTTACAACCACATATGACTCCTTATAACATCCTAGTGTGTACAACATACCCCTTACAATCACATAGTGTCCTAAGGGGTCATATGTGGTCATAAGGGCTCACGGATGTGTTCTAATACATTTGTGACCCATTGGGACCACATATGACCTCTTATAACATCCTAGTGTGTACACCATACCCCTTAAGATCACATAGTGTCCTAAGGTGTCATATATGGTCATAAGGGGCTACGCATGTATTCTAACATATTCCTGACCCCTTATAACATCCTAGTGTGTACGACATACCCCTTATTATCACATAGTGTCCTAAGGGGTCATATGTGTTCATAAGGGGTCATGCATGTGTTCTAACACATGTGTGAGCCCTTATAACCGCATATGACCCCTTATAAAATCCTAGTATATACGACATACCCTTAGTCCATCACATAGTGTCCTAAGGGGTCATATGTGGTGCTGAGGGGTCACACATGTGTTCTAACACATGGGTGACCCCTTAGGACCACATATAGTCCCTTATAACATCCTTGTGTGTACAACATACCCCTTAATATCACATAGTGTTCTAAGGGGTCATATGCAGACCTAAGAAGTCACACATGTGTTCTAACACATGCATGACCCCTTAGAACCATGTATGATCCCTTATAAGATCCTTGTGAGTGTGACATACACCTTAGTCCATCACATAGAGTCCTAAGGGGTCAAGGCATGGTCACACATGTGTTAACACATGTGTGACCCCTTAGGACCACATATGACCCCTTATAACATCCTAGTGTGTACCACATACCTCTTACGATAACATAGTGTCATAAGGGCTCACGTGTGTGTTCTAACATGTGCTTAACCCTTTATGACCACATATGATCCCTTATAACATCCTAGTGTGTACGATATACCCCTTAAGATGACATACTATCAAAAGGGGTCATATGTGGCCATAAGGTGTCTCACATGTGTTCTAACACATGTGTGACCACTTAGAACTACATATGACCCCTTATAAAATCTGAGTGTGTATGACATACCCCTTAGTCCATCACATAGTGTCCTAAGGGGTCATTTTTTTTCCTAATACATACGTGACCCCTTAGGACCATATATGAACCCTTATAACATCCTAGTGTATACTACATATCGTTTAGGATCACATAGTGTCCTAAGGGGTCATATGTGGTCCTAAGGGACCTCACGAATGTCTTCTAACACATGAGTGACTGCTTACGACCACACATGTTCCATTATAACATCCTAGTGTGTACAACATACCCCTTAGGATCACATAGTGTCCTAAGGGGTCATATGTGATCATAAGTGGTCACACATGTGTTCTAATACATGTGTGACCCCTTAGGACCACATATGACCCCTTATAACATCCTAGTGTGTATGAAGTACCCCTTTAGATCACATAGAGTCCTAAGGGGTCATATTTGGTCCTAAGGGGGACCATGCATGTGTTATAACACATTCATGACCCCTTAGAATACTATGTGATCATAAGGGGTATGTCATATATAGTAGGATTTTATAAGGGGTCATATGTGGTCCTAAGGTCTCATGTATGTATTAGAACATGTGCGTGACCCCTTATGACCACATATGACCCCTTATAACATCCTAGTGTGTACAACATACCCCTTAAGATCACATAATGTCCTAAGGGGTCATGCATGTGTTCTAACACATGCATGACCCCTTAGAACCACATATGACCACTTATAAAATCCTAGTGCATGTGGCATACCCCTTAGTCCATCACAAAGTGTCCCAAGGGGTCATGTCTAAAGGGGTCAAGCATGTGTTCTAACACATGCGTGATCCCTTAGGACCACATATAACCCCTTATAACATTCTAGTGTGTACAACATACCCCTTAAGATCACATAGTGTCTTAAGGGGTCACATGTGGTCCTAAGGGGCCACGCATGTGTTCTAAGACATGTGTGACCCCTTAGAACCACATATGACCCCTTATTAAATCCTAGTGTGTACAACATACCACTTAGTCCATCACATACTGTCGTAAGGGGTCATATTTTGTCATAAGGCCCGGTCACATGTGTTAAGACATGCATGATCTCTTAGGACCACATATAATCCCTTATAACATCCTAGTGTATACAATATACCACTTAAGATCACATAGTATCCTAAGGGGTCATATCTATCATAAGGGGTCATTCATGTGTTCTACCACATGCGTGACCACTTAGGACAACATATGACCCCTTATAACATCCTAGTGTGTATGACATACCCCTTAAGATCACATAGTGTCCTAAGGGGTCATATGTGGTCATAAGGGGTCACGCATGTGTTTTAACAGATGCATGACCCTTTAGGACCACATATGACCCCTTATAACATCCTAGTGTGTACAACATACCCCTTAAGATCACATAGTGTCATAAGGGGTCATATGTAGTCTAAAGGGATCATGCATGTGTTAGAACACAAGCATAACTTTGTACGACCAAATATAAACCCTTATAGCATCCTAGTGTGTACGACATACCCCTTAAGATCACCTAGTGTCATAAGAAGTATTATGTGGTCCTAACAGGTCACACATGTCTTCTAACACATGATGTGTGACCCCTTAGAACCATATATGACCTGTTATAAAATCCTAGTGTGTACGACATACCCCTTAGTCCATCACATAGTGGCAGAAGGGGTCATATGTGGTCATAAGGCTCGGTCACACAGGTGTTAACACATGCATGACCCCTTAGGACCACATATGACCCCTTATAACATGCTAGTGTATACAACATACCCCTTAAGATCACATAGTGTCCTAAGGGGTCATGCATGTGTTCTAACACTTGTGTGACCTCTTACGACCACGTGTGACCCCTTACGACTACATATGACCCCTTATAACATCCTAGTCTATACAACACACCCCTTAGGATCACATAGTGTCCTAAAGGGTCATAATTGGTTCGAAGGGGTCACGAATGTGTTCTAACACATGTGTGACCCCTTACGACCACATATGACCCTTTATAACATCCTAGTATGTACAACATACCCCTTAGGATCACATAGTTTCCTAAGGGGTCATATGTGGTCATAAGGGTGCATGACCCCTTATAACATCTTAGTGAGTAAGACATATCACTTAGGACCACATAATGTCCTAAGGGGTCAAGTATGTGTTCCTAAGGGTTATTCCATACACACTAGGATGTTATAAGGGGTCATATGTGGTCTTAAGGGGTCATGCATATGTTCGAACACATGCATGATCGCTTAAGACCACATAAGGGGTCATATGTGGTCATAAGTGGTCAAAACATGCGTGACCCCTTAGGACCACATATTACCCCTTATAACATCCTATTATGTATGCCATACCCCTTAAGACCCTTAAGATCACATAGTGTCTTAAGGGGTCATATGTGGTCAATGTAAGGGGCCACACGTGTTCTAACACATGTGTGACCCCTTAGGAGCACATATGACCCCTTATAACATCCTAGTGTGTACAAAATACCCCTTAAGATCACATAATATCCTAAGAGGTCATATGTGGTCCTAAGGGGTCACACATGTGTCAGAACACATGCATGACCCCTTAGAACCACATATGACCCCTTATAAAATCCTAGTGTGTACGACATACCCCTTAGTCCATCACATAGTGTCCTAAGGGGTCATATATGGTCCTAAGGGGTCACACGTGTGTTTTAACATGTGTGACCCCTTGTGACCACTTATGTCCCCTTATAACATCCTAGAATGTTTATAATTTACCCCTTAGGACCCAATTTGACCACATACTTATCACATTATGATTTAGTATTTTTTTCTCAAGTCCCTTAATTTTCTTAGAATGTGTTTGAATTACTATATACATGTAGCTAATTTAACCTTTCGAGCTCTCTTCCCTTAATTTTCTCAGCATGTGTTTTAATTTTAAAAAATTATGTTTTAATTTAGTACATATATATATCTTTAATGATCTCTCTCTCTCTCTATGAAATTAATGATATCTCTCTCTCTCTCTCTTTGTCATGAAAATGATCTCCCTCTCTCTCTCATTAATGTTTTAATAATTTAAATTGTATGTATGTTATATATAGATAAATTTATATATTTTTAATGATCTCCCTTTCACTCTCTTTAAAATAATTTATTTAAATTTAAATTATGCGAGAACTTCATGTATATAGATGAATTATGCGAGAACTTCACATGTTTACATTTTAATTTAATGAGCTCAAAATTAATGATCTTTATCTCTCTCTCTCTCTCCCTCTCTAGAATTTAATTGATTTTAATTTAATGTTTTAAATTGAATGCACTTCATGTGTTTGTTCTTACGTATTTATTGTAACTTTATGACCTACCTAGATAGATGGCATCCCATGATCCAGGCCATGATGTACCTAATTAGGATCTACCTCCACAGGCTCTTGATTAGGAGCCACATCATGTAGATTCTCCATAGCAGGATCCTCAGTTGCCTGATATTAGTACCATCTTTCATTATAGTGACCTTGAGCTACAAAGATTGAGAGTTATATTAGATGACCCACAGACATATGGCATGTACAAGAGTACATTCCCAATCCATTTTGCATAGTTTGCAGACATTAAGGGATCATCTATTTAGTCACACCTCATTTTCACCAAAGGTTATAGTCGATATCTATAGATAGTTGAGGAGTGAGGTGAGGGGTCATCATTCTTTTGCTGATGTGGTGAGGGTGGTCTCTAAGGAGACCATCAAGGAGAGATGTTTTCTACAATATGAGGAGAAGAGTAAGGTGAGAGGATATCTAGTTATGACATGTATTGATCCATAGGTTGCATCGTTGATTTACCCATGCTTCTTAGCTGCCCATGGTCATTATCCTAATAACAACCAAATTTCATTATACTTTGCACAACAAGTCTATGTTGAGGTTCATTATGGGTTGAAACCCAACTACCTTGATATCCCATCATATTATGGATAGGGGAGGGGCAGGATTGTCGATGCAGATGCATACCATAGGCATGATAGAGATCTACCTGGACATAGGGACTTTGTTGGTGAGATATTTTCAGCAATAGTCCTAGCCCATGCCCCCATAGTGGATTACATTGTGATTGCTTCTTAGAGAGAATTAATTGATAGGTTTAGAGAGATTACATTAGCAGTAGCCACCATATCATCTGACAGGCTAGGAAGATATATGATGAGTCGACCATGCTCTAGATCATCCACAGATGCATCTTCTAGTCATGGGGTGGCTTCAGAATTAGATTAGTATACTATTGTTGGCATCTCCTCGCTAGATAAGGTAGTGGCTATAGAAGGAGGTGGTAGACATGTACAGATGTCATAGTATTTATCTGAGGACCTGCTACATTCTTATCATTTTATTTCATCCTGACATGGCATACCATTGGCTACTGTTAGAGAGGAGATTCTCAAAGATGTGCAAGCTACCGCATCAACGCATACCCCGGGATAGACACAACATTATCATGACTCTACGCATGCTCCGAGCACTGACCCACCTACAAATCACTCTATTTCTACAGAGGAGGAGATACAAACTAATCAGGTCCATATCATAGATGGGGTTTGGATTCATTTGAGGAGCAACTGTGAGGTTTGAGCTAGACTAGGTTTATGAATATGCTACTAGAGTCAGACACTTCCTCCTTGATACCTAGTCATCTAGTTATCCCCTTACACTCCTCAGTCATACGTACAGATAGAGAGAGGTATATAGGCACAAGTGATGTGGTTGATATGATCACAGGACATGATCAGACTACACAGCCTACTCCCAATACATAGGTATGTATGTGCATTTATTTTTAAAAGATGTATCTTGTAATGTATAATTTTTATATCATTTAATATATAATAGAAGTTAAGTATCATTTATTATTCAAACTAATCCTAAAATACACATGTAGTTACAATAGTTAGCT
>NW_026729349.1:30000-92002 GCF_030272615.1 Cryptomeria japonica
GTCACCATGAGCAATCAAATCTTAGTCTACCGAAATCGAGAGAGGATTTTTTAGAGTACTATAACATGACCCCATAGGATTAGATGAATTATTCTTATGATTAAGGGGCACCGAGAAACATGATGCCGAATATTGACAACTTTGAGGAGCTTGAGCACTTAAGCAATTTCGCTGCTAGGGTGTGGTCTGCAACAATCAGGATAGTTGGAGAGAAAAATGAAGGCATTCTTAGCATAAAATTGGCCATCCCAACACATACAAGCTAACAGTTCAATGCCGCGATAAGCGGATTCAAATATGGGGTATTGTGCAACTTTTCATTGAACTCATCTGACGCTTTTTATCGCAACCAAGAAAGTGTCACCACGAGCAATTGGATTCGAGTCTACCGAAACCGAGAGAGGCTTTTTTAGAGTGCCATAACATAACCCCATAGGATCATACAAATCATTCCTATGATTAATAGGCACTAAGAAACACGATGGCGAATATTGACAACTTTGAGCAACTTGAGCACTTAAGCGATTTCGTTTCTAGGGTGTGGCCCGCAATGATTGAGCGAGTTGAAGAGAAAAATGAAGGCATTCCTAGTGTAAAATAGCCACCTCAATGTGTACGAGATGATTGTTCGGTGCTGCAACAAGAGGATTGAAAGATGGGACATTGTGCAACTTTTCATTGAACTCATCTGATGCTTTTTGTTGCAACAAGAAAGTGTCACCACGAGCAATTGGATCCGAGTCTACCTAAACTGAGAGAGACTTTTTTAGAGTGCCATAACATGACCCCATAGGATCATACGAATTGTTCTTACATGTCACTAACATCGAGAAAAATGATGCAAAATTTTGACAATTTTGCACACTTTGAGTGATTGACAACAAATGAGCAATTTTTACATCTTTTACCACTTTAGCCTAAAACTTCATGAAATGATCCATGTGATGTCTAATGGTCCAAAATGATATTATTTACATAAAATCACACAAAACAAGACAAAAACACAATTTTTTATATTACAATGCCTCGAGTAGTCGAAAATACAAGTCATGTTCATATTGTTAGGATTCCCATAGATACTGAGAGGGGGGGGTGAATCAGTATCTAACTGGTGAGTTGAATTTCTTGATTTAAAACATGTAGAACATATTATAACAGTGTACCGGTAAGAAAGAAATAATGCAATAAGCAGAATGAAAGTAACCACATAAGAAACACACCATAACACAATATTTTAATGAGGAAACCTGGCGTGGGAAAAACCTCAGTGGGGTTTGTGACCCACAATATTCACTTACTGGCCAATAAGGGAATATTACTTACAATAGGGGGCCTACACATGCAGGAAGGCCAAGTGCCTAGAGCTCACTGCTCAATGGGAACTCTCACTAACTTACAATGTGGATTATGCAAATCTAATGTCTTGTACTGCTTTACAATAGCATCTTCAATGCCAGATTTAGTATCATTTTCTACTCTGTTCTTTACATATACCCCTTAACCTATATTTCACATAATAGGTCTACCTTCTAATTTTTCTAGTTCTTATTAAATGTCTACAATGATCTCTCTTATATATGAGAGTCATTTTACAACATGCCAAGTCATCTTACAAAGTTTTTACAATAATAAATAAAATATAATATATCAAAAATCCTATTGGCCTCTATGCCAGTATGCTTCCTTTTTCTGCTAGTGCTAGTGTAGAGTGTGATCTGTTGATGCCAGTGTAATGCCTTGTCAATGTAATGCCTTGTCGGTGCCATAGGATTGTAAGGTTGCCATCAATGACAAAACCTTCAATCACCTTCAATGTCTCATTGGAGTTTGCATATGCCAACAATCTCCTCCTTTGGCATTGATGGCAACACTCATGAGAAATTCCAAAAAGTGTATCCAAAAATGTTTACCAATAATGTGTGCTCCCCCTGAGCATATGATTCCTGTGATATTGAATTTTCTCATACCACTACTCCCCCTTTGGCATCAATGAAAAAGGTTGTCAAGATGTCAGTAGAGTTTGTAGTTTCAACCTTGTAACTGGGTAGTTACAATTTGAAATAGATCTGCCAAAATTAAGTTTATACTCTCCATAAACTTTTTACTGTCTTTGATGGTTGTTTCTGTCCTTTGAACTCTACCAATGAGATGTTGCATGTGCTTTGCCGGTGTCCTTTGTCCCTGTACAAGTGCCTCAGATATCTCTTTCCGAATGAATGCTAGATAGTCCAATCTTGGACTCAATCTTAACCTTAGACTTTTTGCCTTATTCTCTATTTTCTCCTTTTCTCTTCCCAACTTTATTAATTCATCCTCAAAATTTGTTATCTGTTGTTCAAAAACTGATAGTGTA
Organism: Cryptomeria japonica; assembly: GCF_030272615.1. Classification (NCBI taxonomy): domain Eukaryota; kingdom Viridiplantae; phylum Streptophyta; class Pinopsida; order Cupressales; family Cupressaceae; genus Cryptomeria; species Cryptomeria japonica. Next base: position 32,354 of record NW_026729349.1, read on the forward strand.
TCTGGTGAGTTAACAAAATTATCTGCAAGTTTATTTATTTCATCTTGTACCTTGCTTATTTGCTTATCTATATCAGTTGTTAGTATGTTTGTCTTGCAGGTGTCTTTGTACAAAGTCTTGAACTCTTTTAGTAAATTACATAGTTCTGGTAGAAGTGTGTCAAATTCTCTAGTACACTTCTTTATTTGATTTTCAAAGAATTTTTTCTTTTCAATTTCTACTTTATTCTTCAGAGCCTCTTGCTCAATTGTCACTTTGTTTTCATTGATGTATTTTGACAAAATTTCAACTTGATTTAATGAATCCTTATTGTCTATGTTACAGTTAGGAGCTAGGCTCTTCAAAATTGGTATGGTGTCATCTATAGCCTTATAAGATTTTAAGCTGCAATTTGTTATCTTCTTAATTGAATCTAAGAGTACTTCTATTACATCGGTTGATTTATAGCCTAATGATGATGAACCTACATTCTGAGTACCACCGATGGAAGTAACCAAGCTTGTATTGACCTCTGGTAGGTCTGTTTGTGTTTACATTTCCTTAAGCAATGGTTTTTCTACTTCTCCAGTTGTTGATTGCACTGTTTCCTCATGAACATGTTCCTGTACCTGTTGCTATTCCTATTTTGGAGCCTTTTTCTCTATTTGTTTCTCTGTTTGTTGCACTGTCTTAGTTTGAGTTTGAGTTTCTACCTCTTGCTCTTTGACATCTGTCAATTTGTCTTATGTGTTTTCAGTTTGCTCAACTAGTGGTGGCTCACTAGCCATTTCAGTCTTACCAGTTGTATCTTTGTCTATCACAATGTTGATCTTTTGAGTATTAACATCCACTGTATATAAGACTTCAGGATTAGGATTGACATCCTCTACATCCATGCTTTCCACTACTGGTTGATCTTTTGTAGCTATTGTTGTTACCGGTGGAGTAATCAAAGGAGGTGGGGTTAAGTTGTCTTTAACTTTGATACTAGGTGGTCCACCAACTTTACCTTTACCCTTGTCTTTATCCTTCTAATAAATATTTATAGGTTTGTGGCTCATGTATTCTTCTTGTTTTTCTTTTTCCACTAGGAAAATATCCCATGCATTTTTTGTCTCCTCAGTCACCTCATCGACTCTTCCAACCATTAATGCAATGTGCCGGTGTGCAGTAGAAAATACTGACCGGTTGGCTTCAGCAATTAAATCATCAATTTCTTTGGGTGAGTTCACTGGGTATACAACAAGTAGCTTTTCTATCTTTATTTTCTTGTCAAGTTCTACTATTGCTTGTCTTCTTGCTTCCAATCTTTAAAATAATTCATTTGGTACTTCATCTGCTACTTCCATCAAAAATTTCTTATGCATGTCAATATGTAATATAACATTGTTTTCTACTTGTTCTTTTTCATCTTTTGTCAGAGTGTTCTACAATTTTTCTATATTCTTTAGTTTTCCTTCCTCTGTAATTTCATTCAACAGTATGTCAAGAGGGGCCATGTCCTTATTTGTCCTCTTCTTCTTCTTAGGTGTCAATTTCTTCTTTGGTGTAGCCTTTCTTACCAGAGATCTCACTACTTGTTGTTTTTGTCTTGTCCTCCTAAGTGAGGGTGTGGTTGCCGGTGAGGGATCTCTTTTCCTTACAACACTCTTGAGAGTTGCAGGCATGTCATTCTCTGAAGATGTGCCTACCGGTGATAGGTGAGTTTCAGGTTGTGGAGTTGCTAACTCATCCTCTGTTATACCAGTTTGTTCCATTACTTTATCCTTGATTTCCTTTACTTTCCTAGAACCTCTTCTTACTATTGCTTCGACCTTCTTCACTCTCTTATTAGATTGAATTTTTTTTTCTATGGTCTCAGTACTGCCGAATACTTCTTCCTTTGGTTCTCTAGGTGCATCCAGAAGTGCTTTAGCATATGTTTCAATGATAAGGTCATCTATTTCATAACCCATTTTTGTTACCCAAATTGTCCTTGGGATGACTGCTTCCATCCATATCTCATCCTTTTTTATTACAAAGCATATGTTATCTTTGTACTTGTCAACAATTTTCTGTGACAACTTGATTCTCTTCTTCATTTTGGCCTTAAGTGCTTCAAAGAAATCATGGATATTGTTTTCCTTATCTTCTCCCATATTGTTGAATAGTTATGTCAATTATTTTCCTACCGGTATATCAAATCAAAGTTCTTTGTAGCCTATACCAAGAACCTGTTTGGTTATATGTAGCATTAAACATACTAGCAGATTTATAGACCTAAAAGTTCCTTTCTTAACCTTCTTAATCTTTCCTAGGTTGTCAATTAACTCATCCTTCAACCATTCACATATATCAATCTTTACATTGTCTATGGTCATGTCATAAGCACTTTTAAAGCATAAACTTGAGACTGAATTGAGTCTATTTGCATGAGTTGCTTTGTACCCTAATATCATGCTAACAAATCTCACATTTATATCTATTACATCATTTAGCCTTAAGGACCTTCTGTTGGATGTTGCACCAGTTAGCTTAGTAACTAGGTCATTTGAGACCTTCTTGGTTTTATTTGGCCTTTTACCAGTGGACGGTAACCCTGTCACTGCTTTGATAGCTTCCTTGGTAATTTTATGAATTGCATCTAACCAGAAAAAATCTCCATGAACCCTTCTTAAGACTATCCTAATCACATCCTTGGGAAATTCAAGAATGCAGAGGATTTCGGTAAATCCTAGGGTTTCAATGATTTTATGTTTCGATTTTGCATTTCTGGATTCATCACATATGATAGATTTATACATTGTTTTGATTTCTTCATTTCCTAATTCCTCTATGTTGCAGTGGATGTAAATTTTGGGCTCTTCAGCATAAACAACTCCTTTTTGAATTTGAGAAAAACCACCTACATTGTCATCTTTCTTTACTACCTTGGGAACTAGTTGAAATATGGGCCTAGGGTGTTTTATAACCTCAACAACGGTAGGGTTTTCTATATATTCAAGTGCAGAGGTGGATGCCATGATGATAAATACTTTTTTCTGTCCTTTGATGGATTGATTGTTTGAAGTGCTTCACTTTTTTCCTTGAAATCCCTTAGCTCTGCAAATTTTGCAGTCTACGAATGTTTGAAATCACGGTGAAATGAAATAGAGCCAAAACCATAAATTTATAGTGTTTATTTGCTATCTACCATAATTAATGCATGCTGGTCAAGTATTCACTTAACATTGTCTGTCGGTAATGGAGTAATTTCCAACTTCTTATCTCTAACTGAGGGAATAATAGCATATGTCTCATTTATTGCCAAACCCTCAAAGAAGATTTTCTTCAGTTTGATGAAGAGCTTCCTGCCGGTGGAGTACTACTTTGTCCTACCGGTGAAGCATCACTCTATCCTGCCGATGAAGCATCACTCTATCCTGTCGGTGAAGCATTGATTGGTTCTACTAGTGGAGGAGTATTCACAACACTTAGGTCAGCTTTTCTAATCCATTGTTTTGAGAATTCTTGCTTTACCTATTCAACTTTTTCTTTCCCTTTCAAGCTAGAACTTTTGTTATCTGCCAGTGATCCTTTACTTCTATAGAATTTTGCTATATGCCCAATCTTGTTACATACATAACAAGTTACATTATTTTTCTGAATATCTTTGCCATAATCTATGCCAGTTTGTGTTCTACACTGATTAGATAGGTGTCCAAATCTTCCACAAACATAACATCTTACATTCATTGTACAATTTTCAGAGTTGTGACCAATTTTGTTACATTTTGAACATTGATTGGTAGGTGTGTTGATGTTCTGATAATTTCTAGATCTACATTGATTTTCTCTATGCCCATACTTATTACAGTTAAAGCATTTTCCATTGAATTTATAAGCATTTGGTTGTCTTACCGGTTTGCTGTGATCCTGAGTGTTTGCAGTACCAGAGCTTTCTCCTGCTTCAAAGACAATTCCACAAGTGTCACCATTAGGTTTCTGAATCTTCAACAAGTCACCAAGTTCTTCTGATCTTTTCTTGAGTTTGTCATTGTTTTGATTTGGAATATCTAGTTCTCTTTGTAAGATCTCTTTCTATCTCATCAGTTCATTTGAGTCATTCTGTGTATGCATCAGATCTATTTTCAAAAGGTCATTTTCATAGCTAAGTCTTGTGTTCTCATTTGCTACATCACTTAGTCTTTTGGTCAATTCTTCTTCATTCTTTTTCCTATCCTCAGTTTCTTTTTAGAATCTCATGGTCATATCTTGCATCTCATTCTTAATTGTTATGTTTTCCAGTTTCAGTTTGCTTATCTCATCATTGAGTGATTCCTTTTCATCATTCTCATTTGCAACTTTTCACATAATTCTCATCTCTTATTTCTTGCAATGGTAAAATTCTCTTGAAGTGCTTGAATGATATCCTAAGCTGCCTTTAGGTCATCTTCAATTTTGATGTTTTTCAATTTTTCTGCATCATAGTCTGAGAGAGCTACTTCTAGTTTCTTCATCAGATTTTCCATGTCTACCGGTGTCAAGATCTTCCTCAAGATGTTAGGCTTCTGAGAATAGAGGACCAAGCTCTGATACCAATTGTTAGGATTCCCATAGATACAGAGAGGGGGGGTGAATCAGTATCTAACCAGTGAGTTGAATTTCTTGATTTAAAACATACAGAACATATTATAACAGTGTACTGGTAAGTAAGAAATAATGCAATAAGAAGAAATGAAAGTAACCACATAAGAAACACACCATAACACAATATTTTAATGAGGAAACCCAGTGTGGGAAAAACCTCGGTGGGATTTGTGACCCACAATATTCACTTACTGGCCAATAAGGGAATATTACTTACAATAGGGGGTCTGCACATGTAGGAAGGCCAAGTGCCTAGAGCTCACTGCTTAATGGGAAGTCTCACTGACTTACAATGTGGATTATGCAAATCCAATAACTTATGCTACTTTACAATAGCAACTTCAATGCCAAATTTAGTACCGGTTTCTACTCTGTTCTTTACATATACCCCTTAACCTATATTTCGCATAATAGGTCTACCTTCTAATTTTTCTACTTCTTATTAAATTTCTACAATGATCTCTCTTATATATGAGATTCATTTTACAAAATGCAAAGTCGGCTTACAAATTTTTTACAATAATAAACAAAATATAATATATCAAAAATCCTGTTGGCCTCTGTGCCGGTATGCTTCCTTTTTCTGTCGATGCCGGTGTAGAGTGTGATCTGTTAATGCTAGTGTAATGCCTTGTCAGTGTAATGCCTTGCTGGCACCATAGGATTGTAAGGCTGCCATCAATGACAACACCTTCAATCACCTTCAATGTCTCATTAGAGTGTGCATATGCCAACACATATATCTGAATATGATTGATATTACAAATTTTTATATTTACATTTAATCCAATGAACCATCTAGATTTGTTCTACTCTTTATTGTGTCTAGTATGACCTCATGGTCAAACTCACGAACCTTCCATAGGTTCTTGTTTAGTGGTCTACCCCCATATCTGATCAAATGAACATTTGAAGCTACAACAAGGTTAGAATAATGAAGAATCTTCCTATGTGTCTTGAAGTCCTCGAACAACCACAAGTTAGACTTCTTCATTAGGTACCATTTAAGCCATGTACCAATAACAACTATTGATCATGTGGGCTACTCAATATTTTCTCCATCTACCATAGGGCCATCCAATTTCTTTTTTGTGTCCACACAATGACACAGGTAATAATTCATTCCTTCTTCATTGTCTGCAGCTACAATAACTGCATAAACATGCCCTGCAATGATATAGTGAGAAGAATTTAGAAAACAACTAAGGTTAAATATTAAAGTATAAAAAATTGCATGTGGATAATTTACTTGGTTGGACTAAATCCGACACATGGTCAAAGTCAACTCATTCTTCCATCTATGTTAGTTGTAGTGCACTCAGAGGTTGATATGTCTCAAGTGGGATTAGAGGCCTCATACACCATCGTCCACCCACTCCTTTGACTCATACTCATTATAGGAACCATCTCTACATGAAGAAAAATAACATGGCATCTATTGCATATGGATAGTCCATGAACCTGCATTAGAGATTTTGAAAGAGTGTAGCTCACTCGATCTTGTCAATGTACAATAGTCTTCTAATTTTGCAATGTTAGTATCATCTACCAACCAAAAAAATCTGCAAATTGAAGACTTACCTTGATTACCTAGACCAATTGTACCATTGCACCACTGAACAATTGATTTTGCATCTTTCAAGTTTGCATTTCCTTTGTACTTTAACTCTTCTCTTGCTAAAGCTCTTTTAATACATACTCCTGCACCATCATGCTCCCCTTTTCCATGACCAACCTCAGAGAAATTCCACATATGTTGAATAGCACTTAACTTATGCATCCTACTCAACTAATAAAACATTCAAGAGTTCTTAAATTGCGATGCACAATTATCTGACCATATGATATGTTGATGGAATGATATGCCTCGGCTAGCCAAATCATCGTAGAATATCTGAATATCTAAAAATAACCTTGCACAAACTCTGTAGAGTGTAAGCGATCATCACTGATATAAAAATGATACTCCCTCATTATATTCCTATCCTCTTCCATACTATCATGTGCATTAATTAATTCTATATGCACAAATATAGAAACTTGTGTGGAGTTGTAATATTACGATTGCACCTTGTTTGCGGGTGTAGTGTGTAGTTATTTGCAAAGTCAATAATTGAAATGATTGTATGAAGTGGAAATGTGTCCTTTCATAACTTAAATTGTGAGTCCAACCAACGAGCTTGATGGTTATGCCTTGCATACTCATACACTATATTCTCATGAAAGATGCCCATAAATTGATACACTAGAATCTTCTCACTAACCAATTCACACCTTTTTGCTTCTTTTCCATCTTTTAGCATGTAGGCCACTTTCTCATATTTTCCAAATTCCACTATTTCATTACCAATTTCTTGTCCAATATCCATATGTTGACAAATTTGTAAATATTGCAATCCACCACAATGAACAAATGTTCCATCCAAGCAACACCTATTGTAATATACTTGGCCATCTACTCTTTCATATTAGATACTAGATATGAATTCCCTTGAAGATGTCGGAGCACCATTTATGTTGCGTTCCTGCAAAACATTGTTAGAATGAAAAACTATACATATGTGTTGATAAACATCATAATGGCTAGAAAATTCGATATGTACTCTACAACAACAAGTTTTTGCATGTGTGATTTTTTGACATAAAAAGGCTTTATCATTTCAGAGAATCTTTGACTAATTTTAATTTGAAGGTACATACATTGAAACTTGGCAAAAAATTATGTTTGAGTCATATCCAAAAAATGTTTCGGATGTGGATCATGGATTTTACTACCAATCCTCCTTCTTACAACATCTCTTTGATTTGGAGAGACCCTTGTGTTATTCTTCCAAAAATCTTTAATTAGGGATCTCAAGGCTTCAACAATTGCTTTATCTTTTTGTGGTAATATACCGGAAAATGCCCATAACTCATTGTTATATGGATCCTCCACTCTTTGTCGCCTTCCCATAGCTCTCATTAGAGTTTGTCTACTCATCTTCAATTGTTTACTTGTCTTTCTAATGAGGCAAGATTTCATAGTTTGAGTGCTTACAATTGTTGATGTAATGACATGTCGTGTGGAATTACTATCTTTTGTGCATGAGTTAGAACCAACAGTATCATATGCATTCATCAGATTCTTTATAATAGATCTGTCGCTTGATTCAATCGATGTTCTTAGCCCAAGAATCTTCATTATGGGCCTAAATTTCAGATTTCTCATCATTTCAACAAATAGTTGACATCTTTCTATCTCATTTAAAGGCTCAAAAAATATTTTCCATATTCGGTTAGCATGTCTTTGACAAGCACGCTTCAAAATCTTGTCAACCATTGGTTTCAAAACATTAGCATCAATATCAATCAAATACTTAGGCTTTCTATGCAAAACTCTAGGAGGTGCTATCAAAATTTGAGTTACCTCAAGATTAGGAATGTCAACAACATTAGGGATAGGTGGCATACCTTCAACCAGAGATGAAAATGATGACATACCTTGAAAATGAGGTGTACAAGATGGTGTAGCTCTAATATTTGATGTCAATCATGAAGTACTTGCAACGTCAAATGTCTTAGAGGGATTGCATTCAATATGAGATGTTGTAGATGCCAATGGTATGCAAATAAGAGATGGTGTGCCTTCAACTTGAGATGTAAGAGATGGGGTGCCTTCAACTTGAATTGTGGTAGACATGCTCTCAAGCTCGTGACTCAATTGTCTCATTGCATGAAGGTTTTGCATATGTTGCCATTGTGTGGCCAATTCTGTCTCTCTTAGATTGGCTGGATATTTCATGTTCCTCTTCAATTGGCACCTCTTCTTCTATGGTATTTAATTTCTCTTCTTCATGAAGTTGCTTCATTCCTTCTCTTTTTTTTGCATTCTTAGCTTCACACTCTTCTAGTGTTACATTTTTTTTTCATTTCCTTGGCATGATGATGATTTCTACATGTATATGCTTAATCCTCGACCCTATACAATAACCATAGATCCTATAACCCGATATGCTAAACCATATGAGGTAAGGATGGAGGGTGATATATGGAGGGAGGGGAGGAATATGCTGTCCTAAGGGGTCATAGGACACTATATGACCCGTTACGACACCATATGACCCCTTAGGACACCATATGACCCATAACAACACTATATGGTGTTCTAAGGGGTCAGATGGTGTCCTAAGGGGTCATATTGTGTCCAATGACCCCTTAGGACACCATATGACCCCTTAGAACACAATATGGTGTCATTATGGGTCCTATGGTGTCATAAGGGGTCATATGGTGTCCAATGACCCCTTACGACACAATATGTTGTTGTTATGGGTCATATGGTGTCCTAAGGGGTCATATGGTGCCCTATGACCCCTTAGGACACAATATGGTGTCGTTATGGGTTGTATGGTGTACTAAGGGGTCATATGGTGTCCTATGACCCCTTAGGACACAATATGGTGTTGTTATGGGTTGTATGGTGTCCTATGACCCTTAGGACACCATATGACCCCTTAGGTATTGGTAGGGATCATATTGTGTCTTAACGGGTCATATGGTGTGTTATGAACCCTTAAGACACAATATGACCCCTTAGGATACCTTATGTTGTCATTATGGGTCATATGGTGTCCTAAGGGATCATAAGACACCAAATGATCACTTAGGACACCATACGACCTATAATGACACCATATGGTATCCTAAGGGGTCATAAGGACACCATATTACCCCTTAGGACACAATGTGAACCCTAACGACACGTAAGGGGTTATACGGTGTCCTAAGGGGTCATAGGACACTATATGACCCATTAGGACACTATGACCCATAACGATACTATATGGTGTTCTAAGGGGTCATCTTGTGTCTTATGACCCCTTAGGACACAATCTAGTGTTGTTATGTGTTGCATGGTGTCCTAAGAAGTCATATGGTGTCTTATGACCCCTTACAACACAATATGGTGTCCTTATGGGTCGTATGGTGTCCTAAGGGGTCATATGGTGTCCTATGACCCCTTAGGTGTTGTTAGGGATCATATTGTGTCTTAACAGCTCAAATGGTGTGTTATGACCCCTTAAGACACAATATGACCCCTTAGGAAACTTTATGTTGTCATTATGGGTTGTATAGTGTCCTAAAGGATCATAAGACACCAAATGACCACTTAGGACACCATATGACCCATAATGACACCATATCATGTCCTACGGGGTCATAGAACACAATATGACCGCTTAGGATACAATGTGAACCCTAACAACACCTAATGGATTATATGGTGTCCTTAGGGGTCATAGGACACTATATGACCCATTAGGACACCATATGAACCCTTAGGACACCATATGACCCATTACGACACTATATGGTGTTCTAAGGGGTCACATGGTGTCCAAAAGGATCATCTTGTGTCCTATGAAACCTTAGGACACCATATGACCTCTTAGGTGTCGTGAGGGATCATATTGTGTCTTAATGGGTCATATAGTGTGTTATGACCCCTTAAGACAAAATATGACTACTTAGGACACCTTATGTTGTCATTATGGAACATATGGTGTCCTAAGGGGTCATATGGTGTCCTAAGGGATCATAAGACACCTAATGACCGCTTAGGACACCATACAAACCATTATGACACCATATGGTGTCCTAAGGGGTCATAGGACACCATATGGCCCCTTAGGACACAATGTGAACCCTAAAGAGACATAAGGGTTTATATGGCATCCTAAGGGGTCATAGGACACTATATGACCCGTTAGGATACCATATGACCCCTTAGGACACCATATGACCCATAACGACACTATATGGTGTTCTAAGAGGTCACATGGTGTCCTAAGGGGTCATATGGTGTCCTATGACCCCTTCGGACATCATATGACCCTTTAGGACACAATATGGTATCATTATGGGTTGTATGGTATCCTAAGGGGTTATATGGTGTCCTATGGGGTCATAGGACACCATATGACCCCTTAGAACCCAATATGGTGTTGTTATGGGTCGTATGGTATCCTAAGAGGTCATATGGTGTCCTATGACCCCTTAGGACACCATATGACCCCTAAGGTGTCGTTAGGGATCATATTATGTCTTAATGGGTCATACGGTGTGTTATGACCCCTTAAGACACTATATGATCCCTTAGGACACCTTATGTTGTCATCATGGATCGTGTGGTATCCTAAAGGGTGATATGGTGTCCTAAGGGATCATAAGACACCAAATGACTACTTAGGATACCATACGACCCATAATGACACCATATGGTGTGCTAAGGGGTCATAGGACACCATAGGACCCCTTAGGACACAATGTGAACCCTAACAACACGTAAGGGGTTATATGGTGTCCTAAGGGGTCATACGATACTATATTACCTATTAGGACACCATGTGACCCCATAGGACACCATATGACCCATAACGACACTATATGGTGTTCTAAGGGATCACATGGTGTCATAAGGGGTCATCTAGTGTCCTTTGACCCCTTAGGACACCATATGACCCCTTAGGTGTCGTTAGGGATCATATTGTGTCTTAATGATTCATATGGTGTGTTATGACCCCTTAAGACACAATATGACCCCTTAGGACACCTTATGTTGTCATTATGGGTTGTATGGTGTCCTAAGGAGTCATATGGTATCCTAAGGGATCATAAGACACCTAATGACCACTTAGGACACCATACGACCCATAATGACACTATATGGTGTTCAAAGGGGTCATAGGACACTATACGACCCCTTTAGACATAATGTGAACCCTAACGACAAGTAAGGGGTAATATGGTGTCCTAAGGGGTCATAAGATACTATATGACCCGTTAAGACACCATAAGACCCCTTAGCACACCATTATGTCCCATAACGACACTATATGGTGTTCTAAGGGGTCACATGGTGTCCTAAGTGGTCATATGGTGTCCTATGATCTCTTAGGATACCATATGACCCCTTAGGACACAATATGGTGTCATTATGTGTCATATGGTTATCTAAGGGGTCATATGGTATCCTATGGGGTCATAGGACACCATATGACCCCTTAAAACACAATATGGTGTTGTTATGGGTCATATGCTTTCCTAAGGGCTCATATGGTCTCCTATGACCCATTTGGACACCATATGACCCCTTAGGTGTCATTAGGGATCATATTATGTCTTAACAGGTCATATGGTGTGTTATGACCCCTTAGGACACCTTATTTTGTCATTATGGGTCATATGGTGTCCTAAGGGATCATATGGTGTCCTATGGGATTATAAGACACCTAATGACTGCTTAGGACACCATACAATCCATAATGACACCATATGGTGTCCTAAGGGTTCATATAGTGTCCTAAGGGTTTATAGGACACCATATGATCCCTTAGGACACAATGTGAACCCTAACGACACATAAGGGGTTATATGGTGTCGTAAGGGGTCATAGGACACTATATGACTTGTTAGGACACCATATGACCCCTTAGGACACCATATGACCCATAACGATAATATATGGTTTTCTAAGGGGTCACATGGTGTCCTAAGGGGTCATCTAGTGTCCTATGACCCCTTAGGACACAATATGGGGTTTTTAAGGGTCATAGTATTGTGAGGGGTCATACTGTGTCCTATAATCCCTTAGGACACCATATAACCCCTTAGAACATAATATGGTGTCATTATGGGTTGTATGGTGTCGTAAGGGGTCATATGGTGTCCTATTAACCCTTAGGACACCATATGACCCCTTAGTTGTCGTTAGGGATTATATTATGTATTAACGGGTCATATGTTGTGTTATGACCCCTTAAGACATAATATGATCCCTTTAGGACACCTTATGTTGTTATTATGGGTCATATGGTGTCCTAAGGGGTCATATGGTGTCCTATGGGATTGTAAGGCACCTAATGATCACTTAGGACACCATACGACCCTTAATGACACCATATGGTGTCCTAAGGGGTCATATGACCCCTTAGGACACAACGTGAACCCTAATGACATGTATGGGGTTATATGGTATCCTAAGGGGTCGTATGACACTATAAGACCCGTTAGGACACCATATGACCCATTAGGACACCATATGACCCATAATGAATTATATGGTGTTCGAAGGGCTCACATGGTGCCCTAAGGGGTTATCATGTGTCCTATGACCCCTTAGGACACCATATGACCCCTTAGGACATAGTATGGTGTTGTTATGGGTCGTATGGTGTCCTAAGGGGTCATATGGTGTCCTATGGGGTCATAGGACACCATATGACCCCTTAGAACACAATATGGCATCGTTGTGGGTCGTATGGTGTCCCAAGGGGTCATATGGTGTCCTATGACCCCATAGGACACCATATGACTCCTTAGATGTTGTTAGGGATCATATTGTGTCTTAATGGGTCATATGGTGTGTTATGACCCCTTAAGACACAATATGACCCCTAGGACACCTTATGTTGTCATTATGGGTCATATGGTGTCCTAAGGGGTCCTAAGAGATCATAAGACACCTAATGACTGCTTAGGACACCATACGACCCATAATGACACCATATGGTGTCCTAAGGGGTCATAGGAGACCATATGATCCATTAGGACACAATGTGAACCCTAACGACATGTAAGGGGTTATATGGTGTCCTAAGGGGTCATAGGACACTATATGACCCGTTAGGACACCATATGACCTGTTAGGACACCATATCACCCATAACAATACTATATGGTGTTCTAAGGGGTCACATGATGTTCTAAGGGGTCATCTGGTGTCATATGACCCCTTAGGACAAAATATGGGGTTGTTAAGGGTCATAGTGTTGTGAGGGGTCATATTGTGTCCTAGGAGCCCTTAGGACACCATATGACCCCTTAGAACACAATATGGTGTCATTATGGATCGTATAGTGTCCTAAGGGGTCATATGGTGTCATATTAGCCCTTAGGACACCATATGACCCTTTAGGTGTCATTAGGGATCATATTGTGTCTTAGCGGGTCATATGTTGGGTTATGACCCCTTAAGACACAATATGATCCCTTAGGACACCTGATGTTGTTATTATGGGTCATATGGTGTCCTAAGGGGTCATATGGTGTCCTACGGGATCATAAGGCACCTAATGACCACTTAGGACACCATATGACCCATAATGACACCATATAGTGTCCTAAGGGGTCTTATAGTATCCTAAGGGGTCATAGTTCACCATATGACCCCTTAGGACACAATGTGAACCCGAACGACACATAAGGGGTTATATAGTATCCTAAGGTGTCATAGGACACTATATGACCCGTTAGGACACCATATGTCCCCTTAGGACATCATATGACCCATAATGACAATATATGGTGGTCTAAGGGCTCACATGGTGTTTTAAGGGGTCATATGGTGTCCTATGGGGTCATAGGACACCATATGACCCCTTAGAACACAATATGTTGTCGTTCTGAGTCATATGGTGTCCTAAGGGGTCATATGGTGTCCATTGACCCCATAGGACATCATATGACCCCTTAGGTGTCGTTAGGGATCACATTGTGTCTTAACGGGTCATATGGTGTGTTATGACCCCTTAAGACACAATATGACCCATTAGGACACCTTATGTTATCATTATGGGTCATATGGTGTGGATCATAAGACACCTAATGACCGCTTAGGACACCATACAACCCATAATGACACCATATAGTGTTCTAAGGGGTCATAGGACACCATATGATTCCTTAGGACACAATGTGAACCTTAATGACATGCAAGGGGTTATATGGTGTCCTAATTGGTCATAGGACACTATATGACCTGTTAGGACACCATATGACCCTTTAGGACACCATATGACCCATAACAATACTATATGGTGTCCTAAGGGGTCACATGGTGTCCTAAGGGGTCATCCGGTGTCCTATGACCCCTTAGGACACAATATGGGGTTGTTAAGCGTCATAGTGTTGTGTGGGGTCATATTGTGTCCTATGACCCCTTAGGACACCATATGACCCCTTAGAACACAATATGGTGTCATTATGGGTTGTATGGTGTTCTAAGGGGTCATATGGTGTCCTATGAACCCTCAGGACACCATATGACCCCTTAGGTGTTGTTAGGGATCATATTGTGTGTTAATGGGTCATATGTTGTGTTATGACCTGTTAAGACACAATATGATCCCTTAGGACACCTGATGTTGTCATTATGGGTCATATGGTGTCCTAAGGGGTCATATGGTGTCCTATGGGATCATAAAACACCTAATGACCACCTAGGACACCATATGACCCATAACGACACCATATAGTGTCCTAAGGGGTCTTAAGTGTCCTAAGGGGTCATAGTTCACCATATGACCCCTTTGGACACAATGTGAACCCAAACAACACATAAGGGGTTATATGGTATCCTAAGGTGTCATAGGACACTATATGACCCATTAGGACACCATATGTCCCCTTAGGACATCATATGACCCATAATGACACTATATGGTGTTCTAAGGGCTCACATGGTGTCGTAAGGGGTCATATAGTATCCTATGGGGTCATAGGACACCATATGACCCCTTAGAACACAATATGTTGTTGTTATGGGTTATATGGTGTCCTAAGGGCTCATATAGTGTCCATTGACCCCATAGGACATTATATGACCCCTTAGGTGTCGTTAGGGATCTTATTGTGTCTTAATGAGTCATATGGTGTGTTATGACCCCTTAAGACACAATATGACCTATTAGGACACCTTATGTTATCATTATGGGTCATATGGTGTCCTAAGGGATCATAAGATGCCTAATGATTGCTTAGGACACCATATGACCCATAATGACACCATATAGTGTTCTAAGGGGTCATAGGACACTATATGACCCATTAGGACACCATATGACCCTTTAGGACACCATATGACCCATAACAATACTATATGGTGTTCTAAGGGGTCACATGGTGTCCTAAGGGGTCATCTGGTGTCCTATGACCCCTCAAGACACAATATCTAGTTGTTAAGTGTCATAGTGTTGTGTGGGGTCATATTGTGTCCTATGACCCCTTAGGACACCATATGACCACTTAGAACACAATATGGTGTCATTATGGGTCGTATGGTGTCCTAAGGGGTCATATGGTGTCCTATGAATCCTTAGGACACCATATGACCCCTTAGGTGTTGTTACAGATCATATTGTGTCTTAACGGGTCATATAGTGTGTTATGACCCCTTAAGACACAATATGAGGGTAAGTGCAGCAAGATGGTGAACAAAAAGGGGGGTATAAGTGGCCACTTTTTTTTCTTCTTCTGAAAAATAGGTAAACCTAAACTTCAAAGAGATATTCGAAGGTCACACACTCAAAACTAGGAGTGGAGAAAAGAATAAGAATTGTAGTACTCTGAATCTAGTTTCTAAACTACTAAAGTTTTTAAAAATTGGATAAGATTTAGAGGACCAAACCTCTCTCGTACGAAAAAATGTTCCTGATTTTTTTTGAAAAACATAACATAGTTGTTTTCATGCACTGCACAAAATATATAATTAGATTTAGTATTTTGCGAAACCATTTGGTAGGATGATAAGTAAGATTTATATCTAGAAGTTGTGTATTTTTTTGTAATTTTTCGTTGAGTAGTTTTTTTAATGATTTTTTGAAGTGACTGCATCTTGAAAATTTGGTACCTATTCGTGCGTTGGACATAACTTGCATCAAAATAATCGAAAATGAAAACTTTTTTTTTTAATTGTATAAAATCTAGTTTATAACAATAATATGTAGTTTATTTTTAATTTGGTCAAGTATATCAAAAGTTATTAAAAAAATGGTAGACGTATGTCTGTGAGGACTGTCAAGGCACTAGTAAAGAAAATTAAAGTTTACTATGCTAATGTTGTCTAAAAATAGAAAAATTTATATGGTCAGAAAGATGAGAAGATGTGTGAGATTATGGTGGTAATTTTAGAGATACCCACTTGATCATTTCTAAACCTGATGATGATGAAGTCATGATATCATGTTGGAAGATGAAAAAATGTGTAAAGGGATAGAAATGGAGGGAAAATGGGCTTGCAAGTCTTAGAGTCATTATCTAGCCTTCTTACCAAGCCAAAACCCACACAGGTTTTGATGTGCAAGATAACCCGCTCAGGTTTTTAAAAACAAAAAAGTACCATTCATAGTTCTACATAACCCATATGGATTATGTAGAACTAAAACCATCATTTTGAATTTCCCAAAACCCATACGAGTTATGAAAAACATCATTTTGAGTTTCACAAAACCTATATGGATTATGAAAAACCATTATTTTTATTTTCACAAAACCATTACGGGTTATGAAAAACATCATTTTGAGTTTCACAAAACTCGTACAGGTTATGAAGACATCAAAATGTATACTTGTAAACTTAGCATATACTACACATATGTATAGACATATATATATATGTTTAGTTTATGGTTGGAGGCAGATCTAGAGGGTATGATATACATAGAGAGATATATAGATATATATGTATAGTGTTTGTGGATGACATGGCATGGCTCGCTGCTCTTCTCTCGTCTTCTTCCCCATCACCGTCTCTGGCTAGGGGTGGGGAGCCCGATTGTGCCGGGGTGGGTTCTATCTCATCTCTCTCCCCTCACACTTCTCTCTCTGCCAAGTCTCTCACCCTCTTCTCATTCTCGTTCTCTCTCTACCTCATCTCTCTCACCCTCTCCTCTCTCTCTCTCTCATTCTCTCTCCCTCTCCCTCTCTTTATCCTATTCTCCCCATCTCCACCCTCTCTCTCTCTTCCTCTCCCTCTCCCTCTCTCCCAATCTCCTCTCTCTCCCCCCCTCTCCCTCCCTCCCCCTCTCCTTATCATATTCTCTCCCTCTCTTCTTATTCCCTATTCTCTATCTTACCCCCTCTCCCTCTACTCTCTCTCTAACTGCCTTTTTCACCCCCTCTCCTTATCCTATTCTCTCCCTCTCTTCCTATCCCCTTCTCTCTCTCTCAATCCTATTCCCACCCTCTCTCCCTTCTCTTTCTTTCCCTATCTCTCACTCTCTTCCTATCCCCTTCTCTCTCCATCTCTAACACTCTCTCCCTCCCCCTCTCCTTATTCTATTCTATCCCTCTCTTCCTACCCCCTACTCTCTCTCTCTCTCTCTCTCCCTTCTCTTTCTTTCCCTATCTATCTCCCTCTTTTCCCATCCCCTTCTCTCTTTGTCCCTTACTCTCTCTCTCCCCCTCTCCTTATCCTACTCTCTCTCTCTCTCTCTCTCTCTCTCTCTCTTAATCCTATTCTTGCCCTCTCTCCCTTCTCTTTCTTTCCCTATCTCTCTCTCTCTTCCTATCCCCTTCTCTCTTTGTCTCTAACTCTCTCCCTCCCCATCTCCTTATCCTATTCTATCCCTATCTTCCTACCCCCTACTCTCTCTCTCTCTCTCTCTCTCTCTCTCTCTCTCTCTCCCTATCCTCTTCTCTCCCTCTCTTCCTATCCCACTCCCATTCTCTCTCTCTCTCTCTCTCTCTCTCTCCAACTCTCTCCCTACCCCTCTCCTTATACTATTTTATCCCTATTTTCCTACCCCTACTCTCTCTCTCTCTCTCTCTCCCTCTCTCCCTCTCTTAATCCTATTATCATCCTCTCTCCCTTCTCTTTCTTTCCCTATCTCTCTCCCTTTCTTCCTATCCCCTTCTCTCTTTGTCTCCCTCTCTCTCCCTCCCCCCCTCTCTCTCTCTCCCTTCTCTTTCTTTCCATCTCTCTCTCTCTCTATCTCTCTCTCCCCCTCTCTTCCTATCCCCTTCTCTCTTTGTCTCTAACTCTCTCTCCCTCCCCCTCTCCTTATCCTATTCTCTCTCTCTCTTCCTACTCTCTCTCTCTCTTAATCCTATTCTAACCTCTCTCCCTTCTCTTTATTTCCCTATCTCTCCCTCTCTTTGTCTCTAACTCTCTCTCCCTCCCCCCCTCTCTCTCTCTCTTTGTTTCTCTATCTCTCTCTATCTCTCTCTCTCCCTCTCTTAATCCTATTCTCAACCTCTCTCCCTTCTCTTTCTTTCCCTATCTCTCTCCCTCTCTTCCTATCCCCTTCTCTCTTTGTCTCTAACTCTCTCTCCCTCTCCCTCTCCTTATCCTATTCTCTCTCTCTCTCTCTCTCCTCTCTCTCTAACTCCCTCCCCCTCTCCTTATCGTATTCTCTCTCTCTCTCTCTCTTTATCCTATTCTCACCCTCTCTCCCTTCTCTTTCTTTCCCTATCTCTCTCCCTCTCTTCCTATCCCCTTCTCTCTCTCTCTCTCTCCCCACTTCTTTGGTTTCTAGTTATACATAACCCGTATGGGTTATGTAGAACTAAGGCCAAAACTTCAAGTTTTACATAACCACTACGGGTTTTGAGGAACTTGTTTTTTAATTATTAAATATAATGTTCCTCAAAATCCATACGGGTTTTGAGAACTTTTTTTTTTTATTATTTCTGGCTAGGCTTGATGTTGCCAAGCCTAGTACGTTTTTGAATTTCATAGAACACGCACGAATTATGAGAAATTTCAATTTTTTTTTGCATGTGGCTACTTTTCTATTCACCATCTTGGTGCACTTACCCATGACCCCTTAAGACACATTATGTTGTCATTATGGGTCATTTGGTGTCCTATGGGATCATAAGACACCTAATGATTGCTTGGGACAACATACAACCCATAATTAAACCATATGGTGTCCTAAGGGGTCATAGGGCACCATATGACCCCTTAGGACACAATGTAAACCCTAACAACACGTAAGGGATTATATGGTATCCTAAGGGGTCATAAGACACTATATGACCTGTTAGGACACCATATGATCCCTTAGGATACCATATGACCCATAACAACACTATATGGTGTTCTAAGGGGTCACATGTTGTCCTAAGGGGTCATTTGGTGTCCTATGACCCCTTATGACACCATATGACCCCTTAGGACACAATCTGGTGTTGTTATGGGTTGTATAATGTCTTAAGGGATCATATGGTGTCCTATGACCCCTTTGGACACCATATGACCCCTTAGGACACAATATGGTGTTGCTATGGGTTGTATGGTGTCCTATGGCGTCATAGGATACTATATGACCCCTTAGGTGTCATTATGGATCATATTGTGTCTTAATGGGTCATATGGTGTGTTATGACCCCTCAAGACATCATATGACCCCTTAGGACACCTTATGCTATCATTATGGATCGTATGGTGTCCTAAGGGGTCATATGGTGTCTGAAGGGATCATCAAACACCATATGACTATACTGACACCATATGGTGTACTAGGGGGTCATATGTTGTCCTAAGGGGTCATAGGACACCATAAAAACCATACTAACACCATATGGTGTACTAAGGGTGTCATATGGTGTCCTTGTTGGAAATGTGCCTATAATTCACTTGACCTTCACTTATATTGATCGGGTTAACTCTTGCTGATGAAACAGTGTGAAGGAAATTGGTGAGTTCTATCGGTATGACTCTTGCCGATGTATCCTCCTCCATCGAAGCTTAGAGAAGAAGTTTTAATGTTATCCCGATGACCCAAAGAAGTCAACTTCGGTCATCAAGATAACTTCAGTTTTCGGGAAGACTGCATCAGAGTTGTGTTGATGACCCGATGGAGCTATCTTAGGTGGTTCGGGTTGTCATCGGCTATCAAAGGTACCGGTCTAGAGTTAAGTCAATACCCGATGAGGTCGCCTTCAACAATCGAGTTGATATCGGCAATCGGGTCGATGTGATGAAGACTATGCCAAAGTCCCAATGAGTCCGCTCTACTTTGTCTTAGAGTGTTTCGCTTATCGCGATAGTAGTTTTGGGCATGTGTTGATAACCCGATGAGACCACCTTAGGTTATTAGGATAACAATGCATATCGGGGTAACATTTCATCTGTCTAGTCGATGACCAGATGGAGTCACCTTCGGTGATCGGGTATCATTGGGAGGTCAGGTCTACCGGTTGAAGGCTATCTTGATGGTCCGTTGGAGCCGACTAGTTTTGGAGTTGCTTTGGTGGAGTCGTCTACCAGTTCATCAGGAGATTAGAGTAACATGTTTGTGGTTTGTCTAATGGTCGATGGAGCGGAGACCAACTGCAGGTGTGAGATCGAACCGAGATACAAAAAAAAGGTGAACTCTCAACAATAAGGATGTGACTGTCGGTGTATATGAAAATAAACCAACCTAACTCCTTGATGCATGTGGGATAATTGGTTTTCCATGAATGTAGACTGACGCAGGAAGATGGTTAGACTTCAAGCCGTTGATATAGTTGCTTAGATGATCAGTCAACCAGTTTGGTATTTGAAGCCCAATGTGAACCGAATATATGGTTACGAGTTACGATAGCTATTGAGCGCCCTATAACTATTGTGTGATCTGAGTGTTGTATGTTAATCTGTAATGATTGTATGACAGAGTGAAGGAAGTCTGCAAACTGGGCTTTATTGTATTTTTGACATACTGTTAGTAAAGTCGTTATTTGTTGGTGGTGGGCTTTTTTTCTCCCGAAAGGGTTTTCCCATGTTAACTTTGTGTGTTCTATCTCTGTGTTGTTTAATTGTGTATACTCATGCTTGTGTCGTATTCTATAAAAGTTGAAATTTGTAAATACTATTATGTTTTCCCCTGCAAACTGACATTAGGAAAGCAAATTTCCGCACTTGCTTTCCTTACAAGTGGTGTCAAAGCTTGGCCCATTTTGTTATCCTTGTTGGGTAGGGTTGGTTTTTTGTGTCAGTTCTATTTTCAGTGGGAGTCTTGAAAAGTGTCTATTTGTTCTACAGGTTAAGATGGCAAGCACCTTAGGGTGCATAGACATGGAGAAGTTTAATGGTTCCATTTTTGAACTATGGAAACTCAAGATCGAAGATTTGATGGTTGATAGATGTCTTTGGGGTGTTTTGACTGCAACTTCTAAACCTTCAGGCATGAAGCAAGAAGATTGGGATTTAGCCGACTGGAAGGCAAGGGGTCTAATCAGGCCATGTCTTGCTGATTTTGTTTTGTTAAACATCCATGAGGAGAAGATTGCATATCTTCTCTAGAATAAGTTGGGAGATATTTATCAAGGCAAATCCTTGGTGAATAAAATTTTCTTGAGGAAGAAGCTATACTCTCTAAAGATAGATGCAAGAACACCATTGGCAGACCACTTAAATGCATTCAACATGGTTCTTGCATAGTTAACTTCAGTTGGTGTGTCCATCCAGGAAGAAGAACATTGCATGTTGCTGTTATATTCATTGCCTGACTCTTGAGAACACTTAGTGATGGCTATCGGTAGTACTACGACCCAGTTCAAGATGGATAATGTGGTTAATACTATTTTGTCAAAAGAAATGAGAAATAATTCTTCTAAGATGACAAAAGATGCACTCTCTGTTCAAGGCAGACCGAAGCACAAAGACAAGAAGAAAGGAAAGAAGTCCAAGTTTGAAGAGAGATTTAAATCTCCAAGCAAGAAGTCAAAGGTGGATTGCTGGAACTATGGGCAGAAAGGGCATATCCGAAAGGATTGCAAGGAGGAGAAGAAGAAGTATTCTGACACTAAATCTTCTCAGAGTGATTCAGATGCATTTGTAGCAGCTCTAGCAGTACCTACCTCAGATGACACCTATTTAGTAGATTCTGGCGCATCTTTTCACATGACCTCCCACAAGGAGTGGTTCTCAAAGTATGAACCGTATGATGGTGGAAAGGTATATTTAGCTAGTGATTCTACATTGGAGATTGTAGGGAGAGGCAGAATTAAAATTCAATTCCTAGATGGTAGAGTGAAGGGGATCAATGGAGTTCTTCATATACCAGGTCTGGCAAGAAACCTTCTCTCTGTAAGTAAACTTAATGATGTTGGAGTACAAGTTACATTTGTGTCAGGCGGTTGCAAGATGACTAGGGGTTCCATTGTATTGGCAATGGGCGATCACATTGGTACATTGTATAAGTTAAATGTTGAACCTATATATTGTAATGTAACTTCTGAAAAGTTTGTTAAGACAACTATAATGATGCATAATGCTAATTCTTTGGAAGCTAAACTTCTTGTTGAGAAAACAATGCTCTAGCATAAAAGGTTAGGCCACATAGGTGAAAAAGGTTTAAAAGCCTTGAAGAATAAGAATCTGGTTGAAGGTTTGGATGATTGTAGTTTTGAGTTCGATTTCTGCGAACACTGCATTTATGGAAAACATAACCGAGTTCAGTTTTATTGCAGTTCTCATAAATCTTTTGACATTCTAGATTATGTTCACTCTGATGTGTTTGGTCCACTGGATGTTCCTTCTCTGTCTAAGTCTAAGTACTATGTATCTTTTGTAGATGATTATTCAAGAAGGGCATTTGTGTATTTTGTTAAAAGTAAATCAAAAGTGTTCAGTTGTGTGTAGGGGAAAAAGCGAGACTAGGTTAACATGCCCTAATCCTACCTTTTGACACACATTACGGAATATGAAAGAGCCTAGAGATATCACACAATTGGCTACTTCTTTTTGTGAAAGAGAGAGCCATGGGATATCTATTAGGATTTCTATTCCCTTGTTGAAATTGTAAGATCAAATGATGCAAGTTTAAACCCTAATCCCAAAAATGCAAGTATGAACTAATAACAAGATTGCAGAATTGAGATTAAACAATGAACAGCTGTAAATACAAGGATGAAATAAGAATGCAGACATGTACTCGGAGTCAAAATCGGACTGAAAATGTTCGGGACGGGGGCGCGGGCGCCACTGTCCTAATTCTATCCTGAAAACTGCACCGGAAACTGCTGTTTTGCACTCTGGAACACTGTCAGAAACTGTCGGAAACCTATCTGTCCAGAGGACCAGGGTGCCCAGTGCCTCTGTCCCAGGGACCAGGGCACCTAGCACCCCTGTCTTGGCAGGACCAGGGCACCCAGTGCCCCTATCCCAGTCTTCTGCTCTGCAATTTGATGCAGAGTGCTGTCTCGACTTGTTCTCTTTGGATCTGTATCCTGTGGCATCGTCCGAGTCCCGAACCTGCACTTATATCTGAAAATGGGATGGGCGGCTATATAGGGTTTTGCCTTAGTCAAACCCCCACTTCGGTGATTTCCACCTCCACGAATAGCCAAGTTGTTTTGTAAAATGTATTGTGTGTGCAGACCTAGTGTGTGTGCAAGGTCCTAAAATGCAAGAAAGCAAACTAGAGCAACCTAGAAAGTAAACCCTAATTGCTTATAAATGACAATGTAAATGCTCTAAATCAAGATGCGAAGTGATCTAAAGCATGAATAAAGGATATATTGAAGCTTATGCAAAGACATGAAAACAACATGAAACCATACCCAACCCTCAAGGGAGGGGTACAAGCCAATCTTCAGTTGGTAATCTCCTATTGCTCTTATGTAGGAAACCCTAGGTCGTAATTTCGTCTTTTGGCCGACCTAGAGATTGAATATCCCGCCAATTTCTTGGGGTTAAGCTTTATTTTATGATTGGATTGTGCTCCCAAAATTTCGAGAAAAATGTCCGAGACCATGTGCACTCTGGGCGCCATGGTCCCGACAACTTTTCACCAAATTTTCAGGGCCGTCGGATATGATGATTTTAGAGAGAATCCCAAAGTTACAGGTGATTTCGAGATGTTTTGACCCCAAAACCAAGCCCCCAAGTTCAAAATAGGACTTAATTAGGGTTTTTGATTGAGTGATGTACTGGAGGAATAAAATGAAAAGGGCACGCTTTAGCGTAAGGGCCCAACTTTATGATGCAAAGGACGATGAAATAGGACCTTAGACCTAATTAATTTGATTAATTAAGTGCTAAAGGAGAAATGCAATGCAAAATGTAAAATGCACTAAGGCGGGTGCTAAACTAGGTGTGAAATTGTACCACCCTAGCGAGTGCATACAATTTACGATGCTACATTTAGCCCCCACTTTAGCGGTCATATGAGTACTATGTGCATATGCAAGCTAACGTATAGAAAAGTAAACATTATTTGAAAAAGGATATATCCATAAGTTGTCGGACGAAGCCCCCAGCGGTATCTGCAGTACACAGTTAGGAACCACACCCTACAAAACACACATTAGATCACAAAATCACCTAATGCTTACTAAGGAAAGTGATGAAATTTGTGAGTAGCTATATGCCCCCCCCTATTTCGACTTGCTTATTAGGGAGGTGAAACAGGGTAGCATGTTTACTTATGACAAATTGTGTAAGAGAGTGTTGATGAGGGACGTTCACTAAATAGGCTTCATCAGAGCACTTTTTGGAACATCCCGAGAGTAGGGGAATGAAAATACGATTCCAACGCAACAAACGGCTCAAAAATCGCATCTCCCAAACCCAAGTTATGATAAAATGAATGATAGAGGAAAATTAGGGTTTCAAAAGTAAAGATACAGAAATGAAAGTATATACCTTGAAAGTGACACTTGCATTTGTCACTTTGTTGATTTCTGAATACTATTCATTGCAGCAGAGCCCACATAGCCATCATCATGCCTTCACGATGACCGAAGCATCCCACGAGGATTGAGATCTTGCGCCAGGCCGTGATCGACGACGAGCCACTGGACGAGGTGAGTTGACTGAACGTTTGACTTTTGATTTTTTCGCATTTTGACTTTTCTGTGATAGTATGTGGGCCTTGGAGGCTGACCCGGGGCCCACCTAGGGTGCCATGGTCCCTGTGGGGTGCCCTGGTCCCCCCAGGGTGCCATGGTCCCTGACAGGGGCGCCATGGTCCCTGAAGGGCGCCATGGTCCCTGACAGGGCGCCATGGTCCCAGTCAGGGCTTGGTGAGGGGTTTCAGGGTTGGCATATGATGTTCGACAGTTTGCATGAGCGATTTTGATGATCGAGTACTGATTACGGTTATGTTTTTGTGTTGCAGGGTCTCCCATACATGAGAGAGCATACAGCGGGACATATCCTTCGTAGTTTGCGAGATCAGATTCCGTAGCTGACTCAAGCAGAGAGAGACACATTGTCGATTGTGGGATTGTGGTATGTGATCCTCATGCCAGCCATTCGGTTCCATCCTGCGATGCTGATGGCATTGATGGAGCGATGGGATCCTGACACATGCACATTTCATCTTCCAGTAGGGGAGCTGACGGTTACACTCGAGGATGTGTACCGTATACTTCGTCTTCCTATCAGAGGAGCGACTGTTACATACGCGACCGATCGGTCAGCGGAGGATCATCAGAGAGAGCAGGTGTATTGCATAGGGAGAGTCATGCCGAGCGAGACGAGAGGTCGCATTATGGTCAGCTGGCTCTTACATCCTACAGGGGAGGTACCCCTTCTAAGACGCCTTATGATCGCCATCATAGCACTAGCCGTCTGCCCTAATGGGTGAGGGACGCACATGCATGGGGGTCTCACATGGTGTATCAGAGTGATGGAGAGACACAGGAGAGTGTATGCTTGGGGTCGAAGTATGCTTGCACATCTCTATCACGACCTTGAGGAGTATGTATTTGGACAGGGTTGCAGTTTGATGACGTGGACACTTCTGCAGGTGTGGATTTTAGAGCACTTCACATGCACCAGGCCTGTCGGCTTTCCGCTGAGTACAGTGAGTGAGCAACCTAGGGTGTTTGCTTATCCACTTACCAGCGAGTGGAGATTTGGAGATTTGTTATATTGGAGAGTGATTTTTGATAGACTGACAGTCGAGGTGACAGTGTGGAGACCCTACCTGCGGATGCACAAATGGGATGGGATGGAGAGACAGTTAGCATGCCTACAGAGGAACCGCCTACTGCAGGGACGATATCCACATATCATAGTCCCATTCTACTTCGACCGAGTTTGGAGGTAGTTTGGGCTAGAGTAGTGTGTTCCAGCCGATGTGCCCATCTATACTCGACACTCATGGGTCCCTCCTAGACCTAGAGCAGTAGCGAGACCGATGATAGATGACATCGAGACTACAGATATAGAGGGATCTGATCAGGATGTAGTCACTGATTACTCTACAGAGCCTAGAGCACAGCGCAGGTATGTCTCATGGTTTATGAGATCATATCCAGGTCCTATCTTTCCACCAGATCATCCGACAGGCCATCCAGGCCCATGGAGACATGGAGACCGAGACGAGGACCATGGATCCCGGTCAGAGGAGCCAGAGGAGGGAGAGGGTCATGAGGAGGCAGGAGATCCTAATCCACCTACAGGCGATCAGCCCAGTGCCGAGGAGGAGGAGGAGGACACAGATAGAGATGAGGACGAGGAGGATTCAGGTGAGGATGCGGATGAGGATGAGGATGAGGATGATGAGGAGGACGACAAGGAGGAGGATAGAGATGATGAGGAGGAGTCAGATGCAGCTCCCCACCATTCAGGAGATGATACCATAGCTCTGGATCCTCTTATTCCCCAACAAGGGGAACATGAGGCGATATGGAGACCTGTTCCTAGTACCGTCCAACCTACACCCGTCGTGCACAGATTAGTCGAGTGAGGGGAAACTAGTAGATCCCAGTCACAGATGCTATCGTATCATGATCCCTACTGGCATGAGGGAGACCCAGGTATAGTAGGTTTATATTGATTGATTAATATTTTGATGATATAAAATGGTACTAACAAAAATCTATTCTACTGCCATAGCTAATGTGCAAGAGTGGCGTTCCCTGATTCAGTAGGCAGTGACAGACATTTCCATGATAGCACAGATCCCCAGTTCCTCACAGATTGCTTATAGGCCTCAGGGGAACGCGGATCGGCATGAGGACTTGTTTTCCCCATTCCGAGTACAGGTAGACATATGGAGGGAGAGAGAGAGAGTCCTATCAGAGGACCTTCAGTGGGCGCGGCGAGATCTAGCAGCAGCTTAGGCCGAGGCTACCACCTATCACGCGATCCTTATGGATAGGGATTGTAGGAGTTCCTCTCAGAGTCACTCACGGTCTGTATCGCACTACACACCCATGGGTCCACCTTCACGGCCAGATCAGGAGGGAGCGTCCAGTCGACACTCTCCAGCCACTAGCCCTAGGGATAGGAGATGATTTTATGATGTAGGAGAGGTCACATTTTGGATGTACAGTGACCTGTATTTGTATACGATCCACATATATATATGTATATATACATGCTTCTCTTTTGTCTCAAATGTGTTATCCTTAATGCTTAAAACAATGTATATTTTGTTTTGATTAAATCTAATACATTTGGTAAATGTACATGTATGTTCAGAATTTAATTTCCATGTGATTGATTTCTCAATGCTCCATGATTAAATTGATACATGTGTGACTTAATTAAAATATTTAATCAAGTACTACATTGATGATAGGGAAGAAATATGCATTAAGTCTAAGAATCATATAACTAATGTGATTTAATTTTGAACTTAAACACAACATGATACGATTCTACTTAACACATAAAGACACTATACAATATGCTAGCATAATGGAAATGTAAATCTTTTACAATTTACATAAATGAATTCAAGACAAACTATAAAGTAAAAAGACGCGCTTGTTAGGAACGAAGCAATATAGATCAAACACCATAACATTTAATTCTATTTTGCTCCAATTAGGAGATACTAACATATTATCCAATGTTGAAGAACTGAGAAGAAGATAAATAAGGAATGAAGAATTAAGCATAATATCTACGCAAGTGCATAGCATTGATAGGTTCTTTAAGAGGCGTACCGTCTACATCCACTATTTTGTAAGCACCTGATCCATAATCTTCGATAACGATGTATGGTCCAAGCCAATTAGGACTAAATTTTCCCTTTTCTGTAGGTAAGGCATTCACATTGCACTGATTCTCATAAAGGACTAAGTCACCTACCGAGAAGGAACGTTGAATAACCTTATCATTATAGCTTCGTTGTAGAGTTTTGTGATACGCTTGAATATGCTCAAGAGCGTTTATACGCTGTTCATCAAGCATCTCAAGCTATTGAAGTCATTTTTCTCTATAAGAGTCATCATCTACTATACCTTTGAGAGAAACCCTAAGTGATGGATTCTCTAACTCTAAGGGCATAATAGCGTCAGCACCATAAACAAGATTATAAGGAGTAGTTCCCATAGAAATTTGTACACTCGTTCGGTAGGCCCACAGAGCATAGATTAGCTGGTTACTCCAATCCTTACCATGCTTATTCACAGTTTTGCGAAGAATTTGTTCAATTATCTTATTGGATGACTCGGCTTGACCATTTGACTGAGGATAGTATGGTGTAGAAAATTGATGTTTGATATGATACTTCTCGAGGAATTTCTTCACGTCCTTGTTCTTAAATGATGTCCCATTATCTGAGATTATAGTGGAAGGTATCCCGAATCGAGAAATGATGTTTTCTAGAAGAAATTGACAAATCACTTCAGCAGTGGTAGAGCGAAGGGGAATAGCTTCTACCCACTTCGTAAAGTAATCTGTTGCGGTTATAATGAAGGTGTGTCCTTGAGATGAAGGAGGAGAGATTTTACCAATAAGATCCAAACCCCATGTGGAGAAAGGCCAAGAAGCTACTTGAGAATGAAGTTCTTGGGTAGGAGCATGAATCAGATTATTGTGTTGTTGACATTGATGACATTTTTTAACAAATGAAAAGGAATCCTTCTGCATAGTTTGCCAATAGTATCCCATACGAAGCAATCTATGAACCAAGGATTTGCCCCCAAAATGCCCCCCATAAGCACCTGAATGTGCCTCTTCAAGAGCAACGAGGATTTCCGATTTGTTAAGACAACGAAGGAGAAGACCATCATAACCCCTTCGGTAAAGGACATTAGAAAGAATGATATATCTAGCAGACAGCTTGCAGATTCTAGCCCTAGTGTTCCTATTAGCGGAATCAGGAAAGGTACCATCAGTCAAATATCTTATGATATGCGAGAACCATTCATCTGAATCTACAAAGTCACAACATGTTACCAAGCTAGAATCGTCTACAATAGCTGGAGAAATAAGGTTGTGAATAACAAATTTAAGATCAACCACAGGGTCCTCTAAAGATACAAGAGAAGCCACACATGCCATTGCGTCCACCTGTCGATTATCTTTTCGAGGAACAGGTTCCATGGTATAAGAATCAAATTTTTGTAATAAAGAGATGGCAAGGTCTTTATATTGTGATAATTTGTCTTGTTTTGCTTGATATATTTCTGTTACTTGTCTTATAATCAATTGCGAATCTCCATAGATATGTATGTGTTTTATGTTCAGAGCTAAGGCTACTTTTATTCCCACTATAAGAGCCTCATACTCAGCAATGTTATTGGTACACAGGAAATTTAGACGATAGGATAAGGGAATAGATTTCTTTGTAGGAGAAATCAGAACAACACCTACCCCCGATCCTGTACGACACTTAGAGCCATCAAAGTATAACTCCCAAGTTTCATCTTTCTCTATAGAAAGAATGAAGTCATCGGGAAAAGACTCAGAGTTAGGAAAGGAGAAAGGTGAAGGGGCCTCAACTAAGTGATCGGTCAACGCTTGTCCTTTAATTGCTTTTTGTGAAACAAATTTAAGGTCAAATTCAGTTAACATCATAACCCACTTAGCTAGGCATCCTGATAAATCAATTTTAGAGAAAAGATGCTTCAAGGGATCAAACTTTACCATGACGTGGACTTTTGAATTTAAAAGATAATGTCTCAATTTCTGAGTCGCAAACACCAAGGCCAAGCATTGTCTTTCTATCGCAGAATATTGGGTCTCATAATCAAGCAAGGTACGACTTATGTAATAAACCAGACATTCCTTACCATCTTTATCATGTTGTGCCAGCAATGCTGCGAGAGAATGAGAAGAAGCAACTGTATATAGAAGGAAAGGTTTAGAAGGTTCGGCAGGTTGAAGAATAGGAGGACTAGCCAAATACACTTTTAAATCTTCAAATGCTTGTTGACAATCCTCATTCCATTGAAAAGTGATATCCTTTTTAAGGAGTTGAGTAAAAGGAAAGGTACGATCCACAAGTTCAGACACGAACCTACGAGGCTTGAATCTTTCCTTGTAAGCTTTTAAGTTGAGACACAGTTCTGGGAGGTGGCATGTTGACAATAGCATCTATTTTCTTAGTGTCCACCTCAATCCCACGATGCGAAACTATGAATCCTAATAGTTTTCCACTATCCACACCAAAAACACATTTTTGGGGATTCAAGCGCATGTGATATTTACGAATTCTTTCAAAGATTTGACGAAGGATTTTAACATGATCCATGCGAAGAAAAGATTTGGCTAAAATATCATCAACATAATCCTCTAAAATCTTATGCATATAATCATGAAAGATAAGGGTCATCGCTCGTTCATTAGTTGCACCGGCATTTTTAAGTCCAAAAGGCATCATTATCCAACAAAACATACCCCAAGGAGTGGTGAAAGTAGTTTTGAATTGATCTTGAGGGTTAATGAAAATTTGATTGTATCCTGAAAAACCATCCATGAAGGATAACAAGGCATGTCCTACCGTAGAATCAACTATCATGTCAATGTTTGGAAGAGGGAAATCATCTTTTAAAGAAGCTTTATTTAGATCCTGAAAGTCGGTACACATTCCTATTTTGTTGTCTGGTTTAGCCACAGTGACAATATTTGAAATCCATGGGGAATAGTCAATAGGGAAGATAAATCCAACCTCCAATAATTTTTCAATCTCAGCCTTAACAAGCAGAGCCACCTTGGGATTCATTTTTCGAATCTTTTGTTTCACGGGCTTAGCATCAGGAACTAAGACAATATTATGAGTGACAATCTTAGGATCTATACCAGGCATGTCAGAGTATGTCCAAGCAAAGATCTCGGGGAATTCATGCAATAAATCTTCATATTGTTTTTGTTCCTCGTCATCCAAACATTTCCCAATTTTAATAACTTTCTCTTTATTGCAAGGATCCATCTTAACATCAGTGGTTTCACTTATGAGAAGATTATTTTGTTGAGGAGTATCTTTTAACTGAGGGAATTCTTTCACAATCTCATCATTATCAATCTCTTTTCCAAAATAGGCTTCAGTGTTCAAACAATAAGGGAGTCCCCTATTGTGATGATAACGAGGAAGAGTGTCATAGGCTCCCAAGAACTCAGCTAAAGCATCATCAGTAGGGAAGATATCCAAAGCACAATCACCCGAAGGATCCTCATCAATATACTCAGGATGTTGTTGTAGCATCCTAAAATTGCGACACTTGCAATTTCGACTGCATTTCGGTCTTCACGATGGCGATGCAACACGCAACCTAAATGGAGACCCTGAAACTTGCTCACGACACTGAAAACTGCATTTTTCAAGCACCTTGGCCTGAACCTCCTTGCACCCTGCTGTCCCGGGAGGTGGGACTAGAGCGCCCAGCGCCCTGGTCCCTGGGTCCTATTTTGGGCCCGGTCTCCTAAGGGGTCTCGGGTCTTTTTGTTTGCAAATTGGAAATTAACTTTCCTGGTCGGCCTAAGGTCGGGAAAATCAGTCTATCAGCCCTAAATGACAAGTATATAAACTACATTTTTCTCTCTCATTTGGCATGATGATGATGATGGAAAAGGGTGGAAATTATACTCAAGCATTCAAGCATTCAAGCATTCCTTCAAGCAATTGATCATTTCAAGTCTCCATTCAAGGCTAAGTGTTGCATTCAAGACAAGGATTCAACCATTGAAGAGGAGATCACATACTACATGCTACAACATACAACATACAACATCTATACCTTCGCACATAAGGATACAAACATCCTTAGAACAAGGTATTAGTACTTGTTTTACATACATTTACATTTACAGCACTTGCTCATTTCTTGGTTAATTCCAAAACTGGGGTTTGACCTAAAGGCAAACCCCTAATCCCTAACCCCCCAATCGTCTTCGCTTTTCTATGTGTAGGTTGCAGGTACGCGGCTGAAATTGAAGATCTGGAATCCTTGTGCAGAGACAAACGGATCCCCCTTCGTTTCGCGGATTTTTCGGAGGACCGTGGTGCCGGGCGCCATCGTCTCGACAACTTTTGCTCAAATTTGCAGGACAGTGCCATATCGACATTTTACTGCTAATTCCAGGTCCGCAGCTTCATACTGTATTCCTATCTCAGTTTATAAGCGAATCTTTATCTCTTTCTATGCATGCTTAGCTTAATTCTCCTATCAACATTCTTTACGAAAGAGGGTAGCCTTGCTGTTTTAACCCTTGAAACACATTTAGCATCCAATCTTGTATTGCGTGGGATTGGATCTTGTGGGTTTCAACCCCTCTTTTGAATGTAAAGTCTCTCCCCTAAGTGAAAACCATCGAATCCTAGCGAACCTCCCTCCTCTCTCCTCGGAGTTGGAAGAGGGGAGAACAACTAGGGTTCGATCACGATTTTCCGCTTTACATTTTGGTGAACCCGACGTGAACATCCTTTCTGATTTTTCATGCTTAGATTTGAAAAAATTGATTACATTTCCATGTTTGATCTTTTGCAAAATTTTAGAGGTGATTGCATAAAAACCCTAAATTTTCTTTTTAGTAATTGAACCTATGAAATGTCTAAATGTTAATGCCTGTTTCAGATCTGCCCTTCTATTACAAATTTTCAATTCGTATTTGTGCTTTAATTCTGAAAATTAAGTGGTTAAATGTCAAAACCCTAATTTTTGAAACCCTCTTGATTCAACCTTTGTCCGACAATTTCACTGATCAAAACATCTCCAAATCAGCTGTAACTTTGGATTCCACAATAAATTCACAATATCTTTCATCCCTGAAAATTTGGAAAAAAGTTGCGAGGACCGTGGCGCCGAGCGCCACCGTCTCCGACATTTTTCCCGAAATTTTGGGAGCGAGATCTTACTGTATTTTCCTGCTAAAATCCAGAATTTTGGCTGATTTTATCAATTTTAACACCTTCAAAATAATAGTCAAAGTTGGTCTTGTGATTGCTTGGATTAAGGCTTCTAAACATTTAAAAATTATTGAAATTGAAATTTTGTGTCAAAATTGTGTTCTTACTGTCCTAAATCTGAAAAGTGTGTTATCATTCATTAAAAATTTCAGTGCTTTATTCAAATTCTTGCATTTTGTGACTTTTGAAATTAAGTGCTTAATTACAACAACTTTGATTTCTGCTTTCAAAATTGAATTTTGCATGAAATTGAGTCAATTTTCAAATTCCAAAATTTACATTGCTCTGGATATTCCCTCTAAAATCACAAAATTCAAAATTTCAGTTTCCCTCTCTTTTTCAAAATTCAAATT
Organism: Cryptomeria japonica; assembly: GCF_030272615.1. Lineage (NCBI taxonomy): Eukaryota > Viridiplantae > Streptophyta > Pinopsida > Cupressales > Cupressaceae > Cryptomeria > Cryptomeria japonica. The sequence goes on from NW_026729349.1 coordinate 66,135, forward strand.
TTTGCATTTTTTGACAATCTTGATAAGGTTCAATTTTGAGATTACAACTTTAATTTGGCCTATCTACAGATCGTAAAATCACTCAATTTTTTCAGATTAGCTCTAAAATCATCATACCTTTCATCCCTGCAAATTTCGAAAAAAGTTGCAAGGACCGTGTTGCACTCCGGGCACCACGGTCCTGGGCATTTTTTCTGAAATTTCGGGAGACTGTTGTGATTGCATTTAACAGCTTAAATCTAGAAGATTGGCTGATTTTACTGAAAATTGCTACCTCTAAATTCAAAATCTTCTCTCTCTTTCTAGTGCATGAGTTTTACAACAATAAGCCCTACTTACACTATTCCCGTTAGACGAAGCCGTAGAATTAAGTCTTTCCAAGGTTTAACTACTGAGGAGATGGAACCTAATTTGAATAGCCTTTTTAACGAGGACATGGGTAATTCCTCTAATCCTCCTAATGATGAAGAAGCTCTCCATGAGGTTTCTGAAGAACAACTTTCGAAATTGGATAACCAATTTGATGATTTTTGACAATGGATGTCTCAAGAATACCCTGATAGTCAAACTTTTCCTTTAATTGAGGGTCTAAAACGTATGCTTCAAAGTGATAAGAATGGAATTGATATTTTGCGTGGTATTGCACACATTGTGGATTCGAATGTGATGCCTATGAAGAGTTGTGCTGAAAATTTAGGTTATACACAACCCCCTACTCAAGTCAATCATTCTATTCCTTTGACAACTCCTATTGCTAGTATACCTACCTTTACATCAAACATCATGGCTACTTCTATACAAGACATTCCTCCTGTGATTACTAGTCATGGGGGCAACCCTTCTTCTTCAATTAACCCTCTTCCTTCATTCAATCCGACTTCTTCATTCATTCCTTCAATGAGTGTCCCTATTATATCTCCACAAATGAACATGACGCAAGGGGGCAATTCATTTAACCATTCCATCCCTCCTTGTAGTATTCCTCTTGCCCACTCACCTCCTATGACTAATTATCATAGAGTCCCACCACCTTACTCTTTACCTTCTTTCAATAACACAACACCTCCATCTCAATCTAACACATCCAATATGAACTCTTCGACTGAAGCGACCATTAACAATCTTGCACAAACTGTCTCTTCTTTACAGCAACAAATTGCCTCTATGAATCAATCTAAGTTTAGTGTGCCCACTTTTGATGTTGCGAGCCCACTTTCTCTTGACATTGTTCGAGCTATCCCTCCTAAACATGTTGAAATCCCGCATTTGGAGCTGTATAATGGTAAAGGTGATCCTCTAACACATGTTAAGACTTTTCAAAAAATTTGTACTGATTTTTCTTATGACCAAAGGTTGCTTGCAAAATTGTTCACTAGAACATTAAGAGACAAAGCCTTACAATGGTATTGCTCGTTGCCTTCTTATTCTATTACTTCTTTCGAACAACTTGCAAATGCTTTCATTCAACAATTCCAAAACAATATAAGTCCTAAGGTTACTTTGATTGATTTAATGCATTGTAAACAAGGTGTTAAAGAAAAAGTGATTGATTTCATTGGTAGATATAAGCATTTGTATGCTCAAATTTCTTTTCCAGTGCCTGACAATGATATTCAAAGAATCTTTATTTCTAATTTACAAAAAGATATTCGAGACAAACTTCTGTTTTCTGAGTTTACTTCTTTCCAACAGTTGTGCGCCACTCTTCACAATTATCAACTGACTGTGAGTCAAATGGAACAATCACATCCTATGGCTCCGAGTGATAAGGGTGATAGCAGTCAACAACCATTTGGGAAGTTTAAACCGAATAGAGATTCCATCAAATTCAATGAAAACATCATCAACAACAATGTGAATGCAGCATCAGGTGTGCCTCCTATTTCTAAATTTTTCAAGAAAGAAAGAAAGTATACTCCTTTGAATGAATCATTGCATAGTATTATGAATAAGTTATTGGAACAAAATGTGCTTACTCTTCCTTCTATAAGACAAATTGATCTTGCAAAGATTACTTCACCTTATTTCGATAATAAATCTTTTTGTCAATTTCACCGTCAGCCTGGGCATGATACTGAAAAATGTTTTTCTTTAAAGGGTAAAATTCAAGATTTGATTGATAACAATACTATCTCTGTTTCTTGAGTGAATGATAAAGGCAACACATCTGTAGCTCCTCCTAACCAAAATCTTCAGATTTTCACTGATCCATTGCCTTCTCATACCTCTAATGCAATTGAGGCTAATGATTCCTCTCTCTCATCTGATGGTCTTGTGTCTATGACTCCGAATGTGATTAACTTTGTAGAGCAGCAAGAAATCCCTAAAGAACCTTCCATCACATTTGATTCCAGTGAAACCATTAGGGCACCTGATGGTCCTTTATACATAGTTGCAAAAGTTAAGAATACACCTTGCCGTGGAGTGCTTATTGATCCTTCGTGCATGGTTAATGTTATTACTGAAGAATTTCTTTTTACTTTGCAATTGAATCAAGTGATCTATGACAAAACAGATGTGATTGTGAAACTATTTGATGCATTTTCTTCTCCTGCAATTGGTTCTATTACATTGCCTATTGAGGTCCATAACAAATCTCTTGATGTGAACTTTGCTATTATTCCATCTTCCGAACAATTTCGTGTGAAGCTTGGCTATCCTTGGCTATCTTCCATGAAAGCTATTGCTTCTCCTATTCATAAGTGTTTGAAATTTCCCCATAATGGTGAAGTTGTTACTGTCAATCATAGTCTCTTTAAACCAGCTGAAAGAACTTCTAGCGTTCCTCTTGATTACTTTTGGCCTAAACAATTCCAATCTCTTCCTCCGCGAAGTGATCATCTTTTCAAATCTTATCAAAAGTGGAAAACAGATATGATCCTATCTCTAAATGAACCTAGAGCACCTAAACTTGATATTCCTATCATTCTTGAGAAGGAAGTTCTTCCTTTGAAAGATAAAACTAATGTCTTTCCTCAAGAAGATTCTCAACCCATCCCTATGGATGTGACTATGTCTATACCTAATAAACTTCCTAAGAGTAGACCTATACCTCCTCGTCATGATGGACTTGGTCTTCTCCCTAAACTAAAAATTCCTCCTTTATATGGAGCAGTTCCTCCTCCTTCTTTTTATAGAGAGAAGAGACCTTCTTCTTCTCCTATTATCCAGCCTAAGAGACCACAACCTAAACACCCAAGTGCTAAGGATGAGAACATTCCTCCTCCTCAGTCTTCTCCACTTCCTACTAAGACTAGACGAAATCGTTCTACACGTGAAAGCCGACGAAAGCGTCGTCTTAGAGCTCAGGCAGCTGCTTCTCAAACTTTGCAATCTCCAAAAACACCTTCAACAAGCATGATTCCATTTTCTCCTCAGCCGGACATTGAGCCTAAATCTCCTAAACATAAGATGCATGATGGTCTTGATCCTGTGCGAGTTAAAGATCCTATTTTTATAAATCTTGATGATGATATGGATGAAAATGTTATTCATGATGAAAATATTACTCCTCTTGCTTCTGATAGTGAATATGAACTTGTTGACGTCGATAATCATTTATCTAATGAATTTTCTAAAGCACTTATCCTAGCTCCTAGACAAGAACAATGTGGCTCGGAACATGAACATAGCCCTTGTTTAGATCTTGTGATAGCTCCATCTGCTGTGTTGGATGTTCCTCCTCTAGCGTGTTCCCTGCCTTCCCAAAACATTGATCAGCAAGATCGAGGGGTAGATGACATGCTAGACTAGTTACATTAGCATAGTAGATTCTCTCCTCCTCTCTTTTGTTACTTCTTCTATATGTTATTCTCATTCTTCTATTTGTTGTCCTTGGTGTTGTCTACTTGAGGACGATGCAAAGCATTGAGATCTCTCGGTCTCTCTCATGTTGACTCAAAAGACACATGTGTTCCCTTCTTCTAGGTGACCTTCCTTGATTGGGGAATGAAGAACAATTATGCATACATACATATGATATATATACATGAATTATCATACAGCATACTGACCCCGAGGAAAGCGAAGTCACCTTGTGCTTTGTGTTTTGTGGCTATTATCCTTGGGCTTATCTCACACTTGGGGGCTAAATCCTTGCGATAATGTGCTCCTTTCCTTTCTCATTTCTTATATGTATCACTACCTTAAAGCAATCACCCCCGGTGAGGCATGTGCGATCACTTTAACGTAGGGGGGTATACATCCCGTTCATATCTTTTCAAGATACTTGAAAATTTCTTGGCAAATTTAGCCTTGCCTTGAAAATTTTTGATATCTTTCTTGCATGACTCATAGTGAGGGAGCCTTACTACTGACAGTCATGGTTCTCCCTCGTGATCTTCCCTTTTACTTTGTCAATCGAAGTCGTAAGATCCTTAGTCCACTGGGGGCTTTGTGTATCTTGCCTCCTTGACATGGTGAAAGTCTTTCAATGTTGTTTCCTTGTACTTTACCGGAAGTATGAGCATACATACTCCCACTAAAGTGGGGGCTAAATGTAGCGTCCTAAAATTGAGACACTTGCAATTTTGACTGCATTTCGGTCTTCACGATGGCGACGCAACACGCAACCTGAATGGAGACCCTGAAACTTGCTCACGACACTGAAAACTGCATTTTTCAAGCACCTTGGCCTGAACCTCCTTGCACCCTGCTGTCCCGGGAGGTGGGACCAGAGCGCCCAGCGCCCTGGTCCTTCAGGACCAGGGCGCCCAGTGCCCTGGTCCCCAGGACCATGGTGCCCAGCGCCCTGGTCCCTGGGTCCTATTTTGGGCCTGGTCTCCTAAGGGGTCTCGGGTCTTTTTGTTTGCAAATTGGAAATTAACTTTCCTGGTCGGCCTAAGGTCGAGAAAATCAGTCTATCAGCCCTAAATGACAAGTATATAAACTACATTTTTCTCTCTCATTTGGCATGATGATGATGATGATGGAAAAGGGTGGAAATTATACTCAAGCATTCAAGCATTCAAGCATTCCTTCAAGCAATTGATCATTTCAAGTCTCCATTCAAGGCTAAGTGTTGCATTCAAGACAAGGATTCAACCATTGAAGAGGAGATCACATACTACATGCTACAACATACAACATACAACATCTATACCTTCGCACATAAGGATACAAACATCCTTAGAACAAGGTATTAGTACTTGTTTTACATACATTTACATTTACAGCACTTGCTCATTTCTTGGTTAATTCCAAAACTGGGGTTTGACCTAAAGGCAAACCCCTAATCCCTAACCCCCCAATCGTCTTCGCTTTTCTGTGTAGGTTGCAGGTACGCGGCTGAAATTGAAGATCTGGAATCCTTGTGCAGAGACGGATGGATCCCCCTTCGTTTCGCGGATTTTTCGGAGGACCGTGGCGCCGGGCGCCATCGTCCTGATAACTTTTTCTCAAATTTGCAGGACAGCATCGTATCGACATTTTACTGCTAATTCCAAGTCCGCAGCTTCATACTGTATTCCTATCTCAGTTTATAAGCGAATCTTTATCACTTTCTATGCATGCTTAGCTTAATTCTCCTATCAACATTCTTTACAAAAGAGGGTAGCCTTGCTGTCTTAACCCTTGAAACACATTTAGCATCCAATCTTGCATTGCGTGGGATTGGATCTTGTGGGTTTCAACCCCTCTTTTGAATGTAAAGTCTCTCCCCTAAGTGAAAACCATCGAATCCTAGCGAACCTCCCTCCTCTCTCCTCGGAGTTGGAAGAGGGGAGAACAACTAGGGTTCGATCGTGATTTTCCGCTTTACAGTTGTATTGATATAGATGTAGAGATAGCATTAACACTAATGCATGGTCTTTTAGAAGCTTTAGTACGTTTGCAGGGATTATAGCCAAGTCCAAAGGCATAATTGTGAAAATTAGTCTCTAGAGGAACTCTTATCCCTTGTTCATGAGCACCACAACCTTTTCCATGATACCCATGCTTAGCAAAAATGCGAAACCACGACCATAACGATCAGCCATTTCAGGAAGAGAAGGTGGTTTTTCATAAGACAAAGAATCAAACTCTTCATAATCAGAGATGTGAGGAGAAGAAGTTTGAGAAGTGGCCACAAAATTATTACTCATAGATTCAGGTAAGGTTGATTGATTTTTAGCTTCTTCCTTCTTTTCAACTTTAAGCTCTCTAGAAGGAACCTTATATTCACCTACAAAAGTGGGATTGAAATCAAGGGATCCCCAATCATCTTCTTCGAGGATCTTCTCAGGATCAAAATCCTTCTTATGTGTAGTTTCAAGTCGAGAAGAATCTTCTTCAGGAGCTCCAGACTCATCCAAAGAATTTTGATCATCGGAGAGCGAGGATTCATCGATAGGTTTCTTGTTTAAAGAGTCATCACTAGGCGAGGATGGCTTAGAAGAACCCCCTTTGGAAGTAGATGTTTGTAGACAAGCTTGAAAATTAGTATCACCTATAAAAGTATATGTCTTATTGTTATAGACGAATTTAACTTGTCTATGCAATGTAGAGGGGACAGCTTGCATGCTGTGAATCCAAGGCCTCCCTAATAACAAGTTATATGTTAAATTTCCCGACATAACATGGATAGGAGTAGGCAAAGTAACAGGTCCTACTGTGAGAGGTAAGGTGATGATACCTAATGAAGTCTTAGCCACATTGTCAAAGCCACGAATGGGATGAGAGTCAGGCTCAATAAGAGACGTATCCACATTCATCTTATGCAATAGATTAATGCTACACACATTAAGGCTAGAGCCATTATCTACTAGTGTTCGTCTTATAGTAGTGTCTTTCATGATAACCACAATCATCAAGGGATCATATTGTTGTTGAATTTCACTAGTAGGCAACTCATCTTGGGTAAACACAATTTGAGCTTTAGGATTCATCACAGAGTTAACCAAAGATGCTATATTACTAGATGTATTCGGTGGAGGAACATTCAAATCTTTCAAGGCATTTTGTAACATTCCATGATGAGCGGAAGAAGTTTGAATCAAATCCCAAAGGGATATCTTAGCGGGGGTAGCTTTAAGTTGTTCTATGAGATCATATTCCTTACCCATAACTTGCAAAATACGGGGAGCTTGTGGAAGAATTGGTTGAGGATTAGGAAGAGCAACTGGAATAACAGGAGGAGGATTAGGCTGCCTATTATTTTTGGTGTGATAAGTATGGGCAACCGCATGATAACTCTCTCTAGTTATTTGCTTGGCATAACTATAAGGACTTATAGGTTTTCTTCCTTGCAAGGTGATAATTGGTTTATTAGGAGTACGAAAGGAATCATGGTCATACCCTCCTTGGACAGTAAGGAGAGGTGATTTAGGAACTTGAAAGGTGGGAGAAGGATAAGCACCTTGGACTTCAAAAAGAGGCTTGTTATGTTCATTCAAGTTTATCATGTTAACCAATTTAGCAGTCTTGTTCTTGTTTAAAGATTTCGATAAAGCCACAAAGTCATCAAGAGCATCATCCAACAAAGCATGATCATATCGGTTAAAAGGCTTATCTTTTGATTCAAAAGGAGACATCTCCTCATAGAGGGGATTATTGAAAACAACCATGTTACTAGATTCAGGGGAAGAGTTGATAGGAATGTATCCTTGAGAGGAATCATTCGACTTATCTTTCTCATCACACCTAAATGGCATAGTAACAAGGTTTATGAGTTTTTGGTAAAATGAAGGTTTGGCATCTTTAGGGTTTAAAAACTCATCTAAAGCTTCATCTAATTCGTCTTGGCTATACTCATAATAATCATCAAAAGCATGAACATTTTGCAAATAAAAATTTGACATTTAAAAAAGATTGCATAAAATTTAAACACACAATGCAAAGAAACACACTCTTTTTTTTTTCTTTTTTTCTTCTTAATGAAAATGAAATGGAAACACACTAAATCTAGATCTAGATCTAACAAATGCAATGCAAGAGGAAGCAATGATAGATTCACGTCGGGTTCACCAAAATGTGTAGGGGAAAAAGCGAGACTAGGTTAACATGCCCTAATCCTACCTTTTGACACACATTACGGAATACGAAAGAGCCTAGAGATATCACACAATTGGCTACTTCTTTTTGTGAAAGAGAGAGCCACGGGATATCTATTAGGATTTCTATTCCCTTGTTGAAATTGTAAGATCAAATGATGCAAGTTTAAACCCTAATCTCAAAAATGCAAGTATGAACTAATAACAAGATTGCAGAATTGAGATTAAACAATGAACAGCTGTAAATACAAGGATGAAATAAGAATGCAGACATGTACCCGGAGTCAAAATCGGACTGAAAATGTTCGGGACGGGGGCGCAGGCGCCACTGTCCTGATTCTGTCCTGAAAACTGCACCGGAAACTGCTGTTTTGCACTCTGGAACACTGTCAGAAACTATTGGAAAGCTGTTTGTCTGGAGGACTAGGGCACCCAGTGCCTCTATCCCAGGGACCAGGGCACCCAGCGTCCTTGTCCTGGCAGGACTAGGGCACCCAGCGCCCCTGTCCCAGTCTTCTGCTCTGCAATTTGATGCAGAGTGCTGTCTCGACCTGTTCTCTCCAGATCTGTATCCTGCGGCGTCGTCCGAGTCCCGAACCTGCACTTATATCTGAAAATGGGATGGGCGGCTATATAGGGTTTTGCCTTAGTCAAACCCCCACTTCGGTGATTTCCACCTCCACGAATAGCCAAGTTGTTTTGTAAAATGTATTGTGTGTGCAGACCTAGTGTGTGTGCAAGGTCCTAAAATGCAAGAAAGCAAACTAGAGCAACCTAGAAAGTAAACCCTAATTGCTTATAAATGATAATGTAAATGCTCTAAATCAAGATGCGAAGTGATCTAAAGCATGAATAAAGGATATATTGAAGCTTATGCAAAGACATGAAAACAACATGAAACCATACCCAACCCTCAAGGGAGGGGTACAAGCCAATCTTCAGTCAGTAATCTCCTATTGTTCTTCAATGTCTTCTAAGCCCTAAGGGGATGAATGAAATTGATAAATGCTTGATAGAAGGATGTTGAATGTTGTTGAAGTCTTCAAAGATCTGCTCTTTCGCTGCATATGAGGTTCCTGAAAACAAAAATCTGATCCTTTCAAATGAAGAAAGAGAGCTCTTATGTAGGAAACCCTAGATCATAATTTCGTCTTTTGGCAGACCTAGAGATTGAATATCCCGCCAATTTCTTGGGGTTAAGCTTTATTTTATGATTGGATTGTGCTCCCAAAATTTTGAGAAAAATGTCCGGGACCATGTGCACTCCGGGCGCCACGGTCCTGACAACTTTTCACCAAATTTTCAGGGCCATCGGATATGATGATTTTAGAGAGAATCCCGAAGTTACAGGTGATTTTGAGATGTTTTGACCCCGAAACCAAGCCCCCAAATTCAAAATAGGACTTAATTAGGGTTTTTGATTGAGTGATGTATTGGAGGAATAAAATGAAAAGGGCACGCTTTAGCGAAAGGGCCCAACTTTATGATGCAAAGGACGATGAAATAGGACCTTAGACCTAATTAATTTGATTAATTAAGTGCTAAAGGAGAAATGCAATGCAAAATGTAAAATGCACTAAGGCGGGTGCTAAACTAGGTGTGAAATTGTACCACCCTAGCGAGTGCGTACAATTTACAACGCTACAAGTTGATTTAAGGAATTTAAGAACCTTGTTGAAAATCAGACTGGGAGAAGGATTAAATGTTTAAGAATAGACAATGGTGGTGAATATTGTAGTGTAGATTTTGACAAGTACTATGTTGATCATGGAATTAAGAGACATAATACTGTACCTTACACTCCACAACAAAATGGAGTCGCTGAAAGGTTGAATCAGTCTCTAATAGAGAAAGCAAGAAGCATGTTGAGCAGAGCTGGGCTAGAACAAACATTCTGGGCTGAAGCAGTTGTTATTGTGTTACACCTGCTGAATCGTTCTCCTACTTCACCATTGGTTGACAAAACACCTATGGAAGCATGGTCTGGTAAGAAACCTTATTTAAGGCACCTTCATGTTTTTGGTGCAGAGGCATATGCTCATGTGCCTGATGTGAATAGATCTAACTTGGATAACAAAGCGGTGAAATGTATCTTCACTGGCTATGGAGTTGGTGTGAAAGGATACAAACTTTGGAATCCAGTGACTGGTAAGGTTGGGTATAGTAGAAGTGTGATTTTTCATGCGCTAAAATCTATATCACTAGATAATAATATAGAAAAGAAAGGAGAAGATGAGGTTGAAATTCCTTCAGCTAAAGAAGAATCTCCAGAGATACCTGAAGATGAGGAGAGTTCAAGTAGTTCAAGTAGTTCTGAAGAAGAACATGATGATGTGCCTCCTATGGAACCTCAAGAAGCCTCAACACCAGAGTTGAGAAGATCTACAAGGGAGAAGCGGAAACCTAATAGGTATACAACTAATAAGTACAGTCACTCTATGTTGAATGCTAATTATGCTTATGCTTTACTTGCAGATATTGATGAGCCTAGGACCATCAAAGAAGCAATTGAAATGCTTGAATCAGATTCCTGGTTGGAAGCCATGAATGATGAAATGTCATCATTGGATAAAAATAGAACTTGGGATTTGGTGCCATTTCCTAAAGGCAAAAATCCTGTAGGCTGCAAGTGGGTGTTCAAAAAGAAGTATGGTCCAGATGGCAGCATTGACAAGTACAAAGCAAGACTGGTTGCAAAGGGGTATTCGCAAAAGGAAGGTATTGACTATGGGGAAATCTTCTCTCCTGTAGCTAAGATGACATCTATTAGATTTCTCTTGTCACTTGCAGTAGCATATGATTGGGAGATTAAGCAGATGGATGTGAAGACATCATTTCTTCATGGTGATATTGAAGAAGAAATTTATATGTCCTAGCCTGAGCACTTTGTGGAAAAAGGTAAAGAACATTTGGTATGCAAACTAAATAAGTCTCTATATGGTTTGAAACAGTCTCCCAGAATGTGGTATCAAAAGTATGATACATCTATTTTGTCCTTGGGATTTGTGAGATCTAAAGATGATCATTGTGTTTACTACAAAACTGATAGTGATACGATTCTTATCATAGCTTTGTATGTAGATGATATGTTGTTCATAGGAAACATAAAGGTATGATCTCAGATTTAAAATCTCATCTTTCTATGAAATTTGAAATGAAGGACTTAGGACCAGAAAATTACATTTTGGAAATGGAGATCAAAAGGGATATATCTAAGAGGAAACTTTGGCTCAGCCAGAGAAAGTATATAACCAATGTTCTTGATAGGTTTCATATGTCTAACTGTAAACCACGGGTTGTTCCTATCTTGCAGGGAACTAAGTTGTATGTGCTTGATAGTCCAAAATCTCCAAAAGAGATTGAAGACATGAAAAATGTACCTTATGCAAGTGCTATAGGCAGTCTGATGTATGCTATGGTCTGTACAAGACTAGACATTTGCCAACTAGTGGGAGTACTTAACCGGTTTTATGTCGAAATTATGAAAGCCGCACTGGGATGCTATAAAAAGAGTGTTTAGATATCTGAAGGGTACTTCAGACTTTGCATTATGTTATCATGGTAACCTGAAGGATTCAAAGAGAACTCTCAACATTTGTGGTTATACAGATTCTGATTGGGCAAGGGATATTGACAGCAGGAGATCCACCAGTGGATATATTTTTGTCTTGAATGGTGGAGAAATTAGTTGGATGAGCAAGCGACAAGTTGTAGTCGCTTTGTCCACTACAGAGGCAAAATACATGGTGGCCACACATGCTTGTAAAGAAGCAGTCTGACTTAGGCATTTGAGTTTAGATATTGACTTTGATGCAAGGCAGGTTGAAATTTGGAGTGACAATCAGAGTGCCATATGTTTGGCAAAGAATCCTACTTTCCATGCTAGATCAAAGCATGTTGATGTTCAGTATCACTTCATTCGTGACATGGTGGAAGATGGAAAAGTTTATCTTAACTAGGTAGACACTCTAGAAAATGTTGTAGATGACTTGACGAAACCAGTGAGCACGCATAAGTTTAGGTGGTGTTCAAATTCTATGGGTCTTGATACCCATGTTTCTCAATAACGTCTAAAATGGTAATCGGTCCAGTGAATTCATCGTCAAGTGGGAGTTTGTTGGAAATGTGCCTCTAATTCACTTGACCTTCACTCATACTGATTGGATTAACTCTTGCCGATGAAACAGTGTGAAAGAAATCAGTGAGCTCTATCGGTATGACTCTTGCTGATGTATGCTCTTCCATTAGAGCTCAAAGAAGGAGGTTTGACGTTATCCCAATGACCTGACAAAGTCAACTTCGGTCATCAGGATAACTTCAATTTTCAGGAAGACTGCATCAGAGTTGTGCCGATGACTCTATGAAGCTATCTTAGGTGGTCTGGGTTGTCATCGGCTATTGGAGGTACTAGTCTGGAGTTAAGCTGATACCCGATGAAGTCTCCTTCGGTGATCAGGTTGATATCGACAATTGGGTCAACATGATGAAGACTATGTCGAAGTTCCGATGAGTCCACTCTACTTTGTCTCGGAGTGTTTCGCTTATTGGGATAGCAGTTTTTGGTGTGTGTCGATGACCCGATGAGACCACCTTGGGTTATAGGGATAAGGGGTAACATTTCATCTATTTGGCCAATGACCCGATGGAGTCACCTTCGATGATCGGGTATCATCGGGAGGTCGGGTCTACTAGTTGAAGGCTATCCCGATGGTCCGATGGAGCCGACTAGTTTTGGAGTTGCTTTGGTGGAGTCATCTACCGGTTCATCGCGAGATCAGAGTAACATGGTTGTGGTCTGTCCGATGGCTGATGGAGCGGAGACTAACTACAGGTGTGAGATCGAACCAAGATTGAAAAAAAGGTGAACTCTCGACACTAAGGATGCGACTATCGGTGTATATGAATACAAACCGACCCGACTCCCTGATGCATGTGGGATAATTGGTTTTCCATGAATGTAGACCAACTCAGGTAGACAGTTAGACTTCAAGCCATTGGTATAGTTGCTCGGATGAACGATCAACCAGTTTGGTATTTGAAGCCAAATGTGAACCGAATGTATGGTTACGAGTTACGATAGCTATTGAGTGTTTTGTAACTGTTGTGTGACTGGAGTGTTGTATGTTAATCTGGAACGATTGTATGACAGAGTGAAGGAAGTCTGCATACTAGACTTTATTGTATTTTTGACATACTGTTAATAAAGTTGTTATTTGTTGGTGGTGGGTTTTTTTCTCCTGAAAGGATTTTCCCATGTTAACTCTATGTGTTCTATCTCTGTGTTGTTTAATTGTGTATGCTCATGCTTGTGCTGTATTCTGTAAAAGTTGAAAATTTGTAAACACTATTATGTTTTCCCCTGTAAATTGACATTAGGAAAGAGAATTTCCGTATTTGCTTTACTTATAGTCCTAAGGGGTCATAGGACACCATATGACCCCTTAAGACACAATATGACCCCTAACGACACCTAAGGGGTCATATGGTGTCCTATGACACATTAAGACACCATATGGTGTCGTTATGGGTTGTATGGTGTCCTAAGGGGTCATATGGTGTCCTATGACCACTTAAAACAACATATGGTGTCATTGTGGGTCCTATGGTAACCTAAGAGGTCATATGGTGTCCTATGACCCCTTAGGACACCGTATGACCCCTTAGTTATCGTTAGGGGTCATATTGTGTCCTAAGGCGTCATATGGTGTCCTATGACCCCTTAGGACCTAGAGAGAGGAGGGAGTGGGGATGAAACTGAGGGAAAGAGGTGAGAGAGCGAATTCGATGGGTGTAAGGATGGAGAGGGAGATAGCTCGAGGGATAGGGGAATAAGGGAATTGTGAGAGCTAGAGAGGGGAGGGACAAAGAAGTGTATGTAACTATAAGAATGAAGAACCCAAGAAGAGGTAAGGGGAGAGAGAGAATATGAGATCTAGTTCTTAAAGAGAGATGGAACTATGAGGAAAGGGAGATAAAGAAGGGAGAGATGAGATGGGGGTTTCTATGTACACATTTGATACTTTCCCTATTTGGCACGTACCAAATGGGAAAACCCATTCATCACATTTGGCGCATGCCAAATAGGGCGAGCGCCATATTTGGTGCACGCCAAATGACCCGCTTTTGGAAACACCAAACCTATGGGTTGGATTTTCCTTGGGCATCCAACCCAAAGGTTTGGATGACCATTTCAGGCTAGAGACGTGTTTTTATCATAATATTGAAAATTTTGACATATTTTTGGTCGTGCTCTCCGTCAGGTTTGCACGTGTTTCAATGAAGTTAAAAAAAATATTGTGGTAAACTTGAGCTCCCTTTTAGCTATCCAACAATGTAATTTATTTCAAATTTTGATTTCGTTAAGTCTTTCAACTATAATTTATTTTGTCAGTGTGTCCGTTTTTTGTCAAAAACCAACATGCACTATTTTGGGTATAGATTTTTACACGTTCATCAAATTTTGAAAAAACTTACTTTTTTAGAAACTAGACTCCATTCTACACAATTTAATTTAATTTTTATTTTTTTTAATTAGTTTTCAATGATTTTATTGGGGAGCATGCTCAAATTTCTATTTTTCAGAACGTGTCCACTTTGAAAATTAGTAAAAAATCATATACTCATTAAAAAATTAGCTGAAAAATCTAGCATAAACTAAAAGGTGTTAGCTAATTTCTCACTGAAGTGATTTTAAAAATTAAAAAAAAAAGTTAACAATTTAAGGGGGCCACAACAGACGCTATGTTATGTTTTTTGCATAAACATAGGACCATTTTTTTTTGCCCCCTTTTTGAAGCCTTTAATCTCCACCATTTTCAAGACAAATTAGTAGTTTAGAAAGTAGACTCGAAGCACTCCGACTCTTGTTCTTGTTGCATCTTGAAATTTGGAGTGTAATTAGGTTCAATTTGTCGTCGAAGTTCAGACTTTGCTGATTTAAAAAAAAAAAAAAAAGTGGCATCTTAAGACCCCTTTTTGGTACCACAACTTGGTGCACATACCCTCTTAGCAAGGTAGAGCTCCTAACAAGGTTGAGGCAAAATCCCTTGACCGGGTGACTCCTAACAGGGTCTTCTCTTACCTGGGCATATTGTAAGCTCTTAACAGGGCTAGGCCTTTAATCGAGCACATTCCAAAAGAATGCAAATACATATTGTGGGTGCTAATTCCCACTGTGGTTTTCCCAGTCAGGTTTCCATGTCAAAAATCTTTGTGTTCATGTGGTGGATGCATTGTTGATTTGTGTTTTTGATATCTTTACTTTGTTTGCATATTGATGAACACTTAAGTGAATGGTTTGGTAAATCAGCTTAAAAGATTATTTGAGTAGTTACCAATACAATTTTGAGAAGTGTTGCGAATTTGTTTTATTACTGATTCATCCCCTCTCAATAATAATTGGATCTTCATAATAAAACTCCAGAACTCACAATATAAGCCTACAATGTATGTCAAGTAATCATCTCAAATAATTGTAACTGAAAGAGAACAAAAATCTTTGTTACACTAAGTCATGCATGTAGAAACACTAGTATTATCAGAAAAAAAATAGAAGCTATAGCATATGAAGATGAGATCTCAATGTATACCATTCAACTTCATTGCTCATCCCTCAGTGATATGTCCACACAATATGTCTGAGTGTGGGCATCAAATGAATCTATCAATATCAGATTACTAGAGTTCTCAACTTCAAAATTTTGACTGGTAGATGAAGAAGATCTAGATTAGGAGTCATGGATATTGAATCTGCCAAAATCATGTCTTTTCTTTGCATTTTCTTAGCAGCAATAACTTGCTATTAACCTCCTGTGCACTCCCGTTTTGGCTTCCTCCCATTTCTTCTATTCTCGCTAACTCACTTTTTAATGGATTTTTACCCCTTCATGTTCTTTTCAGAAGTAAAACTTGAATTCAGAAAATAAGTGGTCACAGAGGTTCAAAGACTTCAAACGTCATTTTTCTCCATGCAACCTAACATTTTTTTTTTTTGGCTGTCCTAGGATTGAAACGCATATCACTTTAATTGCAACGTCACTCTTTTCTTTCTGCCTGCATGCCCATGCCTGTGATCGAATGCATCAATGGATGGTCATTTTGCCCTCTCTTCTTGATACTGTATTTTTTAATTTAATAATTAAATTAAAAATTAAAATAATTTGTAGTTGTATTTTTAATTTAATTATTAAATATAGAGAAAATAAAGTCAATGATGCGTTTTGATCTGTGATACACAATAGTTGACATGGATATCTATGCCATTATTCTTTCTAACTACCAAATTTGATTTAGGGGGATGTGACAATATGTATATGCATGAATGTAAGTGGGATAGGAAAGTTGAGTGAAATAAGTAAAACTTCACGTGAGATTGCTATGTTTGACAATATGAAATTATTTTAATTTAATTTTTAAAATACATACAAAAATAAATAAAAAATTAGCATAATATAAATTTTACCGTTACACTAAAATCACATAAATATAAATCCCAAAATTTAAATTTCTGCAACCATAATTTATTATTTTTTTATTCATCATATGCATGTTTGAGAATCTGAAAAAGTTTCCTATGATACTTCTCTAAAATTCTTTAATATACCATTTTAATCCAAGACCATCAATTTTGTTTCAATTCATGAATCTATTGTTTATTTAATATTATTTTTTATGTTTTGCTAATCTAATTTGTTTTGGAAGTGTTTGACGATTTAGAAATTTTTTGAAATATAATTTCTTTGAATTGTACATCTGTTTAACAATCCAAAGCTGTTGAAATTCTGGATTAACATCAATGTCAACACTCTTATAACATATAATATTACAGATTTCTAAATCAGTATTTCCTATTGCTTTTGTATTTTTCTAGGCATTCCGAAACTAGAGGATAAGTTTGTCTGGCGTTTCCTCTGTACTGAACACAGAAAGAAATATAAAGCTTTCCAGGCTTCTGTTTCATCTGCAGGTCCCCAAGTTCCATTACATCTTCAACAGCCCATATTACACGACAGTGATAATAATGTAGCTATTATTGGACTCGCATTCTTACAAGTGAAAACATTATACTTATAAATAATATTAATTATTATTATAATTCAGTTTATGTTGGTTTTATGTTTTTGAACTTGGAGACTACTGAATATTTGGGAACGAAAGGAAAACAATTCTTGAACAATTGCACATTATGAGAAGAAGTGTTACAAATAGGACAATGCGTTATATATTTCCATTGTTGCAATATGTATTGACAGCATCATACTTTCTCAATCTACTTTAAAGAAAACACATGAATTAGAACACCTTACAGGCTGAAAGAACTACAATTTAACTTGAGGTGGATTTGACAGGAAGGAATACTGTAGGTCTTGTGATGGAAGACAAACTTGAAACTATCAAACATAAAGGACAAAAACTTCCTAATCGAAGTTATATACATCTAAAAGGTTGAACTTTGACTGTCCGGTGCCAATGTTCCTGTAGGATTGGTTTTGAGTAGTTCTGATATGGTAGCTGTTAACATGGAAGAAGCTGCACCTCCCATGGAAGATGGCTTGAGGCTCCCTAAGGTTTTGGCTACATCTCTTATGGAAGGCCGCTCACTTGGTGATTCAGCAGTGCAAAGCAAACCAATATGAATGAAAGAAAGAAGACATCTATCGTCTTCCATGTTTTCATTCACTTCATTCAACAGCTCACTATCAATAATATCTGTCAATCTGTCTGGAAAGGCCAACCTTACCCACTTTTGCAAGTTCAGGTCTCCCACAAACATGTCATCGTTTGGCCTCTTCCTTGTAACCATCTCTAATATCAGAATTCCATAACTATAAACATCTCCCTTTGTGGAAACACTCCCACCCAATCCATACTCTGCAATGAATATTATTCATCAAATTATTAAAAAGCTAATAAAAAAAATGATAATGCCAACAAAAATATAGATAAAAAATGCTACCTGGAGCAATATATCCAATGGATCCTTTGAGTGCAAATGTTGTTGTACTCAATGAATCTACTGAATTTGTGCTAGTTAAACGGGATATGCCAAAGTCAGTGACAAGGGCTGTCATGTCGGCATCCAAGAGCACATTGCTAGGTTTTAAATCACAGTGCACAATTTGTAGAGGACAATCATGATGTAAATATTCCATGCCATGGGCTACATCTGTAGCAATGCTCAAACACTCACTCAATCCCAACTTACAAAAGTGTTCATCATCTCTGTCAGGGTGCAAATGTTTTTCCAAGCTCCCATTACATGCAAACTGAAGAACCAAACCTTTCAAGTCAGGGTAGGAAAATGCACTTATGATTCTGATGAGGTTACGGTGCCGAATCCTCCCTAACAATTTGCATTCTCT
This sequence comes from Cryptomeria japonica, assembly GCF_030272615.1. Lineage (NCBI taxonomy): Eukaryota > Viridiplantae > Streptophyta > Pinopsida > Cupressales > Cupressaceae > Cryptomeria > Cryptomeria japonica. The sequence goes on from NW_026729349.1 coordinate 84,463, forward strand.
CTTAAAACTCTTAAGAGCTTCTTCATTTGTAAAATTAAGAATCTTCATGGCAATGATCCTACCATCCCTCAAGATGCCTTTGTAGACAGATCCGAAGTTACCCACTCCAAGCAAGTTTGACTCGTCAAATCCAGATGTTGAAATGACAAGATCTTGATAAGAAAACTTTGGATAGCCAAGCCTTCGAAAAATAAGGTTTGAGGGACGGACTAGCCGCTTTGAAAGTTTATGCCTCCATAGCATTACTAGACCGAAGCAAATTAATAGAAATGCAATGATTCCAGCAACTAATAAGACTACTTTTTTCAGCAGGGAATGTGTTTCATGGGTCGGAATTGGGCATGGAAGCAATGAATAATTTTTTGGGCCACATACGCCAGGGTTCCCCATAAACAATACTACAACACTTCTGTTTCGAAACAACCCTCCTGGAGGAATCTGCCCTGACAAATTATTGAAAGAAAGATCAATTTCTTCGAGGTTTTTTAATTTGGAGAGTGAATGTGGTATTGGACCAACAAAGGCGTTGTGGGATAGATTTAGACGCTCTAATGCTGAGCAGTCCCCTATAGAATCTGGAATGAGCCCAGTAAGCTGATTTCCAGATATATCTATCGCTTGAGCCATTACAATTTTACTCATCTCTTGTGGCAACGACCCTTTAAGAGAATTCCCTGATAGATTGAGATAGAATTGCAGGTTTTTAAGTCTGGCAATGACTTCACCAGGTATCCGTCCCTCTAGTTTATTGTGAGATAAGTCAAGGAGCTCTAACTTCTGACATCCCTGCATGCTAACGGGGATCTTCCCTGATAACTTGTTGTGGTAAAGGAGAAGACGTCTAAGCTGCTGGGAGTTACAAAGAGAATCTGGTATTTTTCCAGATAACTGGTTGTGACTTAGATTCAAGAGTCCGAGATGTTGCATTTGACCTATGTCACTTGGAATGCTTCCTTCTAGTTTGTTCCCACCCAAAAACAATCTTTCCAACTTCTGCAATCTTTTAATACCAGATGGAATATTGCCGCTAAAAAGGTTATCGTATAAAGCTAAGAAAGTTAAGCTTGTCAGATTGACAATCTGTTGTGGTATGCTTCCGTTTATCATGTTGAATTGTAAACCCAAGTAATTGAGATTGGAAGACAGTTGGCCTATGGATGGGGGCAATATACCTTTGAAATTATTATATGACACAACTATTTCTTGCAAGTGGGAGCAATTTGTGAGAGCAGTGAGAAAGGCCAATGTTTTACTGCTGTCACTAACAAGTTGATTGCTGTATAGATCAAGCTGGGTAAGAAGGTTCAACATGCCTAGCTCCTTTGGAACCGTTCCACTTAGTCTGTTTATAGATAAAATAAGTACTTCTAGATGGGAACAATTTCCAAGGGAGTTTGGTATGTTTCCACTAAGCTGATTTCCCCATAAACCAAGGTATTCCAAATTGGAGAGCTTGGTACCAATGTCCCATGGAATCTGTCCAATTATCTGGTTATCAGATAAACTTAAGTCATTCAAATTTGAGAGATTTGTTAAAGAGCCCGGAATGGTTCCTCGTAAGTTATTTTCAAAAAGGTAAAGAGTCTGCAGGTTAGTGAGCATTCCCAATTCAGGAGGAATGGTACCCGATAAGTTATTTTCGGCCAAATTCATTAAAACTAAGGTGGACAGATTTTTGAAAGAGCTGGGAATCATACCCGTAAGACTGTTTGCGCCTATGTAAAGGTACTTCAAACTTTTGAGAAGACTCAGCTCAGGCGGAATGCTGCCATGCAGTTGATTATAGGAAAGTGCCAGATAATACAAACTGCGGCAAGCGGAGAGACCGGGTGGAACGGTTCCTTGTAATTGGTTGTTGTCCAGCCTGAGCATCCATAGATTTCGGAGTTGACCGAGTTGAGATGGAATGGTACCAGTGAGGTAATTGCCGGCAAGAACTAGGTATCGAAGAGAGGAGAGATTTCCGAGCACAGGAGAGATGGTGCCGTCTAAACCCATTTGGGTTAAATCGATGGCCCGGACAGAGTGAGAGGAGGAGTGACAAATAACACCAGACCAATTGCAGAAGGAGTGACGGGGAGTCCAGTCGGGCAGAGAAGTGCCGTTTCTGGAAACGGTAGCTTTGAATCGCAACAATAATTCTTGTTGTTGGTGTTGATGAGAGAAATTGCCGACAGAATGAGGAAGAGCGGGGATTAAGAATATGGAAAGCACTGAAATTATCAACAAAAGAGCAGCCATGGTAGACCGGACTACTGTGAGGAAGGGGAAACTCACAAGGCAGGCAATTTGAAAAAAATGGGATGTCGTAGAGGAGAAATAAATAGATAGGGGAAATCCATCCCTAGAAATTACTGTGAAGCCCTCCGTGTTACACATTTCCATGTCGATTGATATCAAAATTAATTTGAGTTGAATTGCACAAAATTAATCTGACTGCTTTGCATGAATAAACGATTGGGATTTTAGTCTTCAAAGCACATCTCTCATATCTACACATTATTGTTAGAGCCACCAGATGCATTCGGCATTAGAACCCCACTACTTTGCATCTCTAATACATTTGGGTAGAACTCTAGTTTTCATTTAGCTCATAGCAATCTTACATACACATAAGATTCAAGAGAATACACACATTTTTAGTTATAATACTGGCTAGTTGCTGAGATGGAAATCACCAAAACTAGGGTTTTGACTAAGACAACCCATTTATAACTATAAACCTACCATTTTTTAGTTTGCAAGTGCAAAGTTATTGGTGCAAGTTTTTAGTCAAAGTTTTACCCTAGTTTTAGGGGAGAGTGGTGCCAAGTGCCCTTGTCTTGGGACCAAGGTACCCAATGCCCTAGTCCACCTAGTTAGGTTCCAGATTTCAAAGTCACAATCTATTTGCATCAAAATCCAAATTCCCAATTCACGGCTCATCAGAATAGAGTGTACAGTGCCTTGGTCTTGTCAATTCAGTCTTAGATTTGGACCATAGGTGCATAGTTAGATCCTTCCATCAATTTCATACTTGCTATCTCAATTTTGTTATCAATTAGCCTACTATACTTACCTTTGTATTCACTTTCCTTTATAGTTTCATCATAAGTTTACATCCTCCTATAGTTTGCATATCCATTTTCATAGAAACAAAGGAATAGAAACCCTAGAAGTATGGGCATTGACTCTCTTTCACAAGAGTTATTCGAGGACAATCACTCCTCTAGGTGATTTGGTATTCCAGGGTTTGTGTGAAAGTGGAGTTAGGCCCTAGTTGTACCCAATTCCAATTTCATCCAAAATACTATTTAACTTGTTCAATTCAAACATAAATAAAAATTTGATAATTAAATATCTAAATGATGTTTCTATGCATTATTAGAAAATAAAAATTAATGGTACATGACAGATAACTTTTTTGATGCCCTTAATTTCTTTGGGAAACCCTTAATTTCTTTGGGAAACTTGGTCTAAATATTTAGCACATTTAATATTGTATAGGTGCACTTATTTATTATGTTGGTCAACTATTTGATTTGTGTGATGGCTCGTGTATGACATGTGTTAAATTTTTTTGGTAGGTATATTATCTTAGTTTCTAGCATTTTCATGGTCAATGCTTTAAAGATAATGTTAGCACCTAATGTTTTGGCACTAGCGCAATTTCCTTGGCCAATAAGCACCTACTAACCTTAGGTAATGCTCCTAAGTACTGGTCATAATTATCTACCCTCTACTATCTATCCACAACAAGTTGTATGGATCCTCACCACTCACATACTACTCCATTAGTATTAGATTAGTGGGCCATTTTGCACACTAGTTGTAGTTTAGTAATATGGGCTTCTAGGGGCCAAACCCATAGGGCCTAATTTTTTCCTTTATTTGTTGTAGTTTAGTAATATGGGCTTCTAGGGGCCAAACCCGTAGGGCCTAATTTTTTCCTTTATTTGCAAATATACCCCTATGACAAAAATGGCCATAACTTTAATGGATGAAGTTGTCTTTTTGAAAACAATATATCATAAAAAGGATGGTTTAGTGTGAGCTTCAGTCCAGAGTAGGTAACTTTTTTAGGTTCTATCATTTGATGTCATTTTTTTCTATTGAAGTTAGAAATTTTTTATTTTTGGCTTTCAACCTCATAATTTTTTGCCAAGATCTCCAATTTTAGCAATTCATTTAGCATTGTAGAGGTATTTTGGATATCTATCCAACCATCTATGCACTTTTTCTAATTTTAGCCCCAGACATGTTTTATTTTAGCTCTTGTCTGATCGATGTCCTCGAGAGTTACTTGGACATACTATTACTTGGGAATGTCTTGTTTTGATCATTATACTTCAATAAAACTATTGTTGAACATTAAAATCTAGGGTTGTGTCAATTGAAATTTTTTAAATTATTCATTCATTGTTGGACTTATCCTCCATGCATCATCCTTGATTGTATCTTTTCTCTCTTTTCGAGAGGATTTTTGTCCCAGTGGGTTTTCTAATTTCTTTTCTTGTGAGAGATCATTTATGCATGATTACCTAACATGGCCTAGATTTTGGGACCCATAATCATCTTCATGTCTTAAATTGTTTGTATAATAATTCATTCTCCTTAAGTTTCACTTAAGGGAGGGTGTTAGAGTGAATAAATGTCATGTACCTATTAAGGGCATTGTACCTTTCACTTTCCTTGTCGGTATATATTCACATGTTAAGTTTACTTAGGTCCTAAGTGTTATCTATAGAAGTTATAACAAGGTAAAATTCATTTTATTTACTTTTAGTTGCCTTTGAGAAATTTAATGTTTTGTCATGTTATTTGTTTATACTATATCACACATTGGCTTTATAGTTAAGGAATCTCATTGTATAGTTTATATTTACTCAATCGTTTCATGCATCCTTATTATCTAATCTCTGTTAATGTCAATATCCTCTTGAGTGTACGCAAAAACAATTCCACAGGATAGCAAGTCTTGTAAGACTTGGGAAAGCGAAACTTTCCTACCCCCCAACTTGCAATGGTCGGAAGCCTACGCTGGTCAAAGTAATAATGAGTGTTGTTCTCTCACGGCAAAGAAATTTCACAAAGATACCGTTATTGATAGGTAAGTCGCAATATGCTAGAAAGGAGTCAAGATAGCGTTTTTGTTTATGAAATTTAATGGAGTTAAGGAATCTCATTGTATAGTTTATATTTACTCAATCGTTTCATGCATCCTTATTATCTAATCTCTGTTAATGTCAATATCCTCTTGAGTGTACGCAAAAACAATTCCACAGGATAGCAAGTCTTGTAAGACTTGGGAAAGCGAAACTTTCCTACCTCCCCACTTGCAATGGTCGGAAGCCTACGCTGGTCAAAGTAATAATGAGTGTTGTTCTCTCACGGCAAAGAAATTTCACGAAGATACCGTTATTGATGGGTAAGTCGCAATATGCTAGAAGGGAGTCAAGATAGTTCCTGACATAAATAATAATATGAAAATACTTAATAAATATTGTCTTAGAATTATTTTACGTGATTCATTGATTTTGGCAATGCTTACTCTGTTCTACCATGTGAAAGAGATAAGCATGTTTGACAATCCAAATTTTTTTGTAATGCACATTCAAATCAGACTGTCAATATCCTCCTGCATGTGCCATTCATATCTAATCTCTGTTGATATACTTGTGTATATATCACTCAAAGTTAATATTTAATTAAAATCTAATCTCTGTCAGTGCCCTCCTATGTATGCCATCCAAATCCAATCTCTGTCAATGTCCTTCGTATACCATTGATTGTTAATCTCTGTCAATCTCCTGTATATCCATTCGAATCTAATCTCTGTTAATGTCAATATCCTCTTGAGTGTACCAAAAACAATTCCACAGGATACCAAGTCTTGTAAGACTTGGGAAAGCGAAACTTTCCTACCTCCCCACTTGCAATGGTCGGAAGCCTACGCTGGTCAAAGTAATAATGAGTGTTGTTCTCTCACGGCAAAGAAATTTCACGAAGATACCGTTATTGATGGGTAAGTCGCAATATGCTAGAAAGGAGTCAAGATAGCGTTTTTGTTTATGAAATTTAATGGAGTTCCTCGGACCAGTGACTCTTCGAAAAAATCCACCAATATCGTGTCTTGAATTTTATGGTATGCATTTGTTTTGCTATTTCATTACATTTTCTACTGTTTCACACATATTTTTTGATGAATAGATTTTCTCTATTAAATAAAAATATTAAAGTACATATTCACAAAAACAAGGCCGGGGGATACAAGATCACCCCGCGAGAGTCACACGGCAAGAAGCCGGAATCAATAAACAAAGCTATTCATCAAAAAACTTCCTCAAGCAGCTAAAGCAGAGGCAAAAAAGGGGGGAGTATCTAAATCATCTTTCTTGCCCCATACATCAGCGAGACCAGGAGTTGGGTCCGGCATGGACCATCCATCTTCAGGGTCTTTTTCTTCTTCTCCTTCCTCCTGCCTGGGAGGCGAAATAGCCAGAACCAGGCAAGGAAACTTAGAGGTGGTGGCAGTAGGCCACCCAGAGCCATTATCAGCAGTAGGAGCCAAAGTAACAGGAGTAGCAAAAGGCCACCCCGAGGCAGAGCCATGACACGGAAGAGAAGCTGAGCGATGCCTCTATGCGTCATCTCTCCCACCCGAGGAGCCGCGAGGAGCCTGGGACTGTGGGGTCTAAGAGCATCAGGCAGAGGAACTTCAACCACGATGACGACCACAAGGCAGAGTGTGGTCGGTAGAAATAAAATCCGGTGGCACTCTGGCAACCACACAAGGGGCATTGCCCCGATGCTGAAGTAGCTCATGTAAGTGGCCCATCTCAAGAGCAACTTTATTTGCTTGTACCTGAATCTGAATTAAAACATTATTACAAATTCAAGCTTTATCATAAAGAGAGACATTAATTTCCAAAGAGCTGTGAGTAAAAAGAATTGCATTTCTATCTTTCCAAAGAGTAAACAGGATCTCCATTTCAAAAGCATGCCATATCTGGGAAAACTTGAAGGGTAGTCTAGGTGAATCTCCCAGAAAAGACATATGCCAAGAAAAGGGCTTAGGCCGAAAAGGCCGAAAGAAATCATGGATCTAGCTCCAATATTGTTGAGCTCTTCTGCATAACCAAAAAATATGCATAAAAGTTTCTGGGTGACCACAAAAAGGGCACTGGGGATTAGGAACCCCCAAATGCTTAAGTGTGGAACCCAAAGGTAACCCCTGAAAAAGCACACACCAATCAAAGTGTGCAATCTTGGGTTCAGTGGTGGCGGATCAGACAACAAGAAACCTGAATCTCTAGGATTTTTTAGAAGACTGCAAATGCCATCGTTGGTTAAGAATATGGACCATAGATAATGTCCATGCTGCTCTTCAATGTTCGAACACTTTTTGCTTGGCTTCTGGCTCGACCATTCAATGGTACAAGATGCAATGTTATAGGCAGTCTTTTCTTCCCACCCCACCTTGGATTCTTAAATATGGCTGAAAATGGCTTCATCATGGTTGAAAATGGCTTCATCATGGTCAGAACTAGAGGCCCAAAGA
>NW_026729350.1:0-22500 GCF_030272615.1 Cryptomeria japonica
CAGCCAAACAAAGTAACTATAGCTTAAGCAGGTTATCGAGCCCGGAACAGTTTAGGCAATACAGGAGGACGGACCATAAAACAAAGAGTTTCATACAGGACGGACAATAGAAACAAGAAAGAAAGGATGGCCGGAAGAGGTATAAAACTAGTCCTCCCACCGAATAATAAAGGGGGGGCGGGGGTGTATGGAGAATTCTAGATCGAGAACAAGGATCTCATAGTAGGCGAGAAAGGAAGGAAGGTTACTCGGCCACCCATATTTATTAGTTCAAGCATGCTCAACTGGCCATCCTTCGTTTCTATCCGGAAGGCACCTTATCGACCGTGGGTGAGGGCAAGGATCACTTGATACCGGTTGGAAAGAATACCAAATAGAACAAGCTGGCAGGAAAGAACAAGCTGGCAGGAAATAAGGTGTTATCCCTGAACCCACGGTTGGCCTAACTAACTCTAGTTATCCTAGGGGCGGAGCAAATACAGAGAGAGAGGCCGGCTTCTCGTTCTCGCCAATAGAAAGAGGAGAGGCCGCACGGATGGCCTAGCTCTAGTTGCCCACCCTTCCTGAACCCCCAGGCAAGACATCCATCCGCCTATAGAATGGTAGGGGGTTTCTCCATCCAGGCAAGGAGAATAATGCTTTCTCTCTGCTAACCGGAGGGAGGATCCAAAGATTGAAGTGCCGGCCGGGAGAGTTTTTATCACCGTTCTAACTGCCCCACTTAGTTTCATTAACCGGAGGGAGGTGGGGGGATGGAGCCGTTTCGAGGAGAATTCCCACCCTGCATGGGGTTCAGGATAGAGAGCGGATGGAGAACATTGTTCCCCGGCCGTCCCCTCCTGAAGGTGGTGCGTGCTGGCCATCCATCCTTTTTTGATTCTTGTTGGCTGGCCTACCTGTAGAGTATCCCCTCTACTCTTCGACGAGCTTCCATCCTTGTTAAACTTCGCATTTCGACGAGCTGAGCTTCCATCCTTGTTCTCGAACAACCGGCGACGAGCTTCCATCCTTGATTCTTTCCCTGAGACTAGATTATCTGAATAGCTGGACCATCCTACACTCCCTTCCTGTGGAATTCATTGATTGTCTACCACCCACCTACACGGGGTTCGAGTCCTCAACGGTTTGTTCATAGTTCTACCTTCCTCCCACCGGTGGAGCATCCATCCTTCGTTTCTTTCTGTCCAGTGCATCAGCAACTAAACTATACTCCTCCCCGAATACTGGATAGGATGTTATATCCATATTACATACTCAATATCGTTATCTCCGTTTTATGAACTCGGGGCCATAGCTTCCATTCCAACGGCATCTAGAACTCCTCTTGCCCCATCCTACAGGGAGGGAGGGGCCATCCTTTACCCGGGTGGAAGTTCAGGATAGCCAATATTCTAGTTGTTTAGGAGAGCAATACGGGAGTTAAAGAAAGTCAAAAAAAATTGATGAGAACCGTTGTTTATTACGAGGAGCCTACCTGAGCTTTCATTGGAAGGAGCCTACCTACCGGCCTACCTGAGCTTTCATTTTTGTTCTTTCTCCTTGGATTCAATTTCATACGTAACATATTCAATTTAATACGTAACATGCCTCATTATCCAACCGGGTAGGTTCCTCCCATTACCCGATGGATGGCGATTCATTGTATAGTTGTTCCGGGAATCTGGGGTGGGTGGGAGGCAATAGATTAGGCTATCCTCCCACTGGTCCTCCCATCCTACTCCTACCGAGGGTGAAGCACTTCCATCCTTAACTATTCCTTACCGACCGTGGGCCACCCCCAGGCAAGAACGAACTGCCCAACTAAACGAACTGGAGCCCGGGGGTGAAGCTGCGGTGGGAGGAAAGGAGCCCAACGAAGCTCAAACTGTATTCTCAGCAAGGTTGAAGCAGTTATCCTTTCCTAACTCCCCGTAGGGCCGGCGGGTAATGCATGGCATCATCTCGCTCGATCCATCCTCGAAACGATGGCCAGCCACCACCTGACTTCCCTTCCGAACAATGCTGATTGAACCGAAATCAATTTTTTTGAATTCCTTCCGCCGGAGCTAGATGCCGAAGCAGAGGGCGGCTCACTCTCTCTATCCATCCATCCAACTGTAGCCTACCCAGAAAGACGGTGTGGGGGAGCCTACCCAGCAGAAATACTCTAACTTTAACCGGGGGGATGGGTAACTACAAGTTAGTTCTACCTGCCAGGTTTAAGCTGTTAAATCACTATACCGGGTTAGGCCTCTCTACCCTGAAACCTCCATGTTGAGCCACTATGCTCCAGGGCATGCTAACCTCAGTATCGAACAAAGCAAAAAGGCAACTACATTTCATTGGATTTTCTCATACACCCACCCTCGGATTTTAAGTTAACCTTCCTAATGTCGACTTTCTTGAACTCCCTTCCTTCCCCGACGAGGAGCAATACAACATATGCTAGAGGGGCACCTTCCCACAACAGCTTATTGCCTCCCATGCTGAAAACATTCTGAACGTATGACTGGAAAACCGACCCCATAGTAATTATAGCATAGTAGGGGCCCAACGTTAGGCTTTCCGGGGGGCCAAAGAAACGTTCAGGTTGCCCCCTACTAATCTATGGGCCGGCGGGTGCTCAACGGAATCAACTGCTTCGTCCTCGAGTTCCCATACAACTATAATAGTTGTTTCCATCGGTCGGAAGGTCCAAACAAAATAGAAGATAGTGAGCTAAAGTAGTTACGATTTCTCGCTCAAACTGTATTCAGTTTATCGCCCAAACTGTATTCAGTTTATCGGTTGAAGCAGTTTGTCAAATGCATGGCATCACTCTCCTCATGCGAGCACGAACCGGGGGTGAATCTCTACTCTGTCTCCATATTCTTTTCCAACCGGGGCCTCCATCCTTTGGACCTTACAGCTTCAATCCCTCGGTAAGACCTTCCAGACACCAGAAACAAAGGATTGATCCTCCAAACAACGACCAGCAGCGAGAAGTTCCTTCCCTCACTCGGCATTATAGAACCCGATAACGAAGTTGGGAGCCGTTAACGAGCTTTGTTCTTGAAGCAGGCAGGGTTGAACTCCTTTCCGTGTTGCAGGGTTGTTCCGTGTTGCAGGGTTGTTCCGTTACCACCCCACCGGTTTCACTCCTTACCTACCAAATAATAGCTCGATTATAGTTCTTTGAGCATTGCCCCATTAGAATAGTAGGGCTCGAGAGGACAGGCTGCTGTTACCGGAGCATGCTTTCATTTTATCTGGGCCCGGGTGGGTCCCCTACCATTCTATAGGCACTGATGGTAAACTTTGGATGGTTTCTCGCTAATCCTGTAGGAAGGCTCCAGTCAAGATCTATCCAACTCTAGTCTAACTCCCTGATCAGAAATAACTACCGTCCAGCCCGAACAGGCAAGTATTCTCTGCCCCCGTCGCTTTCTTATCCGAAGTTAACATTCTCAACAGATAGAAAGGATGGCCGGATGGATGCATGGTTCCGGATGCATGGTTCCTTCCGGTTGTCAACAATAGAGTTTGAACTAGTCTACTCCAATCAGCCTCCCTCGCTATAATTCCCTCCCCCCCTATAACTCCAATCAGCCTCCCAACTATTTGAATTGGGCTAGAACTGGGTGGGGGGGCCCCTACTATTCTATGGTAGCAGATTAGGGCCTCCCTGCCTAACTAGAATTCCCTCCCATGAACCGGCTAACTCCCTGCCTCGTTGGGGAGGGTGTATGAACTCCTTTCCTTATTTGGAGATGGGCGAGAACACTCCCTTTCTCGCTTCTGCTTGCCTTCCAATTCTCGTACGCTTTGACGAGGCAGTTGCTCTGTGAGCATGAGGAGAGAGAGAACCTAACCAATATTCGGGGTAATGAATGGGCTCGGTTTACCACCGGGGGTGTAAAGGGTGGGTGGCTGCGAGACAACGTTGGTAGGTAGGCGGGTGGGAGGACAGGAGATCAAATAGCTTACCTGAACTGAACACCTGATGGGTGAATGGATGGTCTTACTTAGGTTGGGATTGAAGCCAATCTGAACTGACCCCGGTGAAGAAGGATGGACGGGCAAGACTCTAGTTATGGACGGGCAAGAGGAACTATAGTTGATTGTCGGGGGTTCTAGGTTGATGCATGGTTCCTTCCGGATGGATGCCCGCTCTGAAGCTGGGAAGCCCGCTCTGAAGCTGAGATAGGAAGAAGTTAGGGCCCCGGATGGAGAGTCGATAATCTGGCCAGTATCACTAACGACTAATATACCGACTAGCCTATAGAATGGTAGGGGCCACCCATGAACCGCGGGCCCTATAATTCCCTCCCACTCTATAATCCCGTCCCACCCTGCATAGCCCCTCAAATTCTATGGGCCCAACGGCACTTTCTTTCTTTCCTGCGGGGTGGGCGGGTGGAGATGCCGATTCTATACGTAACATGCCCAGGGGCCCGTAGGGCAGATAGATAGAGGGGCCCGGAACGCACTATAGTTCCCACCCAACCCCCCTCTATATTATATAGAGGGGGGGGCCCCACCCCTGCATTGGGAGTTAGAGTTTGCTTGCTTGCAAGAAGAAATCCCCGGTCGCCTCTCGGTTTCTTGCCGGGCCCTTTCTTCTACTCTCGAAAGCGGAGGGGAACTGATGTGACTGACTTTGTCTCCTCGTGCCAGCCCGGGATGGCAGGTTCCGAACGAAGGAGAAGAATGTGCCGGCCAGTCTTTGTGTTCACCCGGGTGAACTATCCTAAGAGGAATGAAACTAGATCTAACTCGGTGAGAAAGAAAGATGGGCGTTCTACTATCTCACAGTGGGGAACGCACTTCCATTGAGTTCATTACTCCTCGTTGAGGGATTGCCTGAACTAAGAACCCGGTTAGATAGTAGGGCATTCTTTAGTTCATAACCCTTTCGCGTTGTTTTTCAGGTGGATGTGCCGCAACTCTCTGGGAAGATACCACGCTGCATGCCGGGCATTCAAAACGGAGGATCATCCGTTCCCGTACGATAGGGCCACGCCTCGAGGCCGCCTTAGCGGGGACGCCCTTCACCCGCTGTTCATGGCTAAAAACTCATTCTTTCCAGCATTGGGATCGTCTCACCCAACCTGCACATCGAACAACTGGAGTTCCAGCGCCCATTAACTCCACCCTCATGCTCCGTCGGCCCTTACCCTTATAATAGTAGGGGTAGGGGTAGGGGGGTACAAGCCTATTAATCCTTGGTCGAAGGGGTGAAAGAAAGGAGGGAAGCCAGCAGTACTCAACATGCTATCTATCCTTCCGCGCACAGAAGTGGATTATAAAGGTTGGATCGTAAATAGTCCAGAAGCCTGGCCCCGGCAAGAACGGTTACGCCGGCACATCCTGATAGCATCGCGCCCCTACAATTCTAATGGAGCTGCTCGCAATAAAAAATCCCCCCTCCCACTATAGTTATTGTTTTGCTGTATACTCATGACGCCTGCTAGCCCGGAGGGGGCTAGCCTTAGAAAACTAGTTTGGGGGGTGGGGGGGGGTTGGGGAGGATCTTAGTTCCGGGGAGGGGGCCAATTCGAGTGCCCAAAACCTGCGTCTTCCGGAAGAGGAATAACCTGGAACTGCTACTAATAACTGCTGAAGGATCTCTAACTAGTGCTGATAGGTCTCTTGCTAGGTATCTATATAGAGCCTAAGGGTATGGATCAGCTTGATAGGTCAGACTCTCGATCATGAAGGTATGGATCTGGCCGAAGGTATGTGTTCGGAACTGCTACTGGGTATGTGACTAGAGAAACTACTGGTGGTGCTTAAACTGATAGATCGACTTATGCTATTGGATATGCTTCCCCTTCAAATGGTAGGGGTGCTTAAACTGGTACTGCCTCTCGCCGCCCCGTCTCCTCCAGCCGTTCCCACCCACAATTGAATCTGAGGGGGGGCCGGCTGCCCGTAGGGGTGCTACTGATGGATCTGGAACTGGAACTAAGACCAGGGAATCGTAATAGTGAATCTATGGGCCAACATTGAACTGGGGGTCAAACTGGAAGGGAAAGCCCACCCGCAAACATGTGACGTATATACCCTGGCAACCGCCGACGAGAAGAAAGCGGCCGGCGCATTGTGCCTCTAAGATGAGGGTATTACATGTTTCAAAGAACCTAAGCTAGCTTAGGTGATGAAAAACATCCGGTAATCTCACTAATGTTTCGGGCTCTACCGAGTATTCGACAAAGCCTTATTCATATGATCAACCTGCTAAGCATTATATACGTCACATGTCTCCTCCCAAATGGCCCCCCCACACGATTTCCAGAGCGTAGTCGGCCGGGTGCTCGACCCCCTCTATTGAAAGGTTGGCGCATACCTGTACCCGTACCCGCATCTGTACTGTAGTTGAGTGTTATCCCGAGCGCACCCGTAGGGGACCTCTTCAGACCTACTGCTATTGATCCGGCGCATGAATGGTTTGGCCTCGACCAATCAATCATAAATACCAATCAATAGCGGACCCTACTATCTATAGGCGATCTAAACTTTCCTCCCATGACTACTATAAGAGAACCTCCCGCCCCCCTTTCAATATAGGGCAATAGATATTCCCGTAACCGAATAGTAGGGCGTTCAGGAGAGTAACTATAAGAGAACCGGCCCGTAACCTTAACTATCGTTAAGGAGAGGCGGGCTAGCAGGCTGATGCCATAAGGAACTCTTGCTTCCGGCCGTAGGGCCCACCCGTTATATTGCAATGAATTGATGGTCTATTTTCATGACAATCCGCTCGACCAACGAACAACTCCCATAGAATTGTAGGGGCCCGGGAGATTGATGTCCTCGGGTTTCGACGGAACGAAGTCATTTATTGATGTAGATAAAGCAACTCTTCTCGCAGACTCTGTTGATAGAGAGGACTCCTTCCTCGCCAAAAAAAATGATTTCTGGACCCGACCTCCCAGCACTTCAATGCTGAAAGACTGAAGATCGGAAGCTTGAAGATCGAGATCTCTTCCAATTCACTGATCGAAGGGGTGCCGGACAAAGACCAATCTCCGTCGGTTTATGAGCCGGTCGAAACCGACGTTGATAGGATCCCACGGAGAATCTGGGGCATTCTGAATATGAACCAGCTGTTGGGCAATGAAACGTGGGAACGATCCCTTCCTCCCCGGCACTATAGAATAATTCCAGCCGTCGATGAAGAAGTGAATGGGACTGGTGGGCCCATGCACGGATGGGCACGCACGCCAATCCCGATTCAATAGGCACTGGCTTCAAGGATCAGGGATGAATGAAGCAACGTCGAAGGCCGTCCTACCTGAAGCCCTATCCTCTGCGAAGCTATCAGTTCAAAGTCCAGGTGCATCAAAAGCAGGAATCGCAGGTGCATATCCAGGTACATATCCAGGCGCATAACCCGCAATTTAAGATAGATCTTGGGCATGCTGAATGACGTTATACGGTACTGAGCGATGGCCTGTTAGTAGGTTTTCGGCCGATTAGTTAAATGACTAGACAGAACAAGTAGCAGCAATTGGAGACATATGGAAGCACAAGTGACATCGCAGAGCTAATTATGGCACTATGCATTCAAGCATCAAGCGATTGGAATCGGGGCTTAGATAGCACCAGAGACCTATACCTATGGCCTCGTCAATGTACATCCCACCGCGCACTTCGACGATTAGGTGACTGGGCCTAGGTGTGGCTTAAGTATTGGGCTCGTTAGGTTGTATTCAGGATTGTACGGTGCATCATCGATGCCAGTATGTGGTTGGATTTGTTTCTCGCAAAAGGGCGGCGGCTAGGCGGCTATTATCGTGGGGGACATCAAGTAGAGCAAAGGCAACTATAGCAGGAGATCCTCCAGGTGCAGAGGAAGGAGCAGCGGTTTAAGCAGCATCCGGCACCAGTGGATTAAGTTTAGATAGTGTCATATTTCGACGATTTAACTCCAGTATCAAAGGGAGTGGCACCCATAAGGAAGGTAGCAGGGGCGGAGGCTAGGTTGGAGTTGAACCAGCAATACCAGGAGCAAAGACTAGAGAGGCAGCAGAACCTATCCCAGAGCAAGTTCGACGTTTCAGCTTCACAACTATATAAGAGGGGCCTGTTAATGGACCAGAAGCTTGACGAAGAAAAGGCGGGTGTTGGTCGTAAATGGAATGAAACAGTGGTTGGGGCATAAAGTCAAGATATAAAGGCCCAGTAAGGTGATACCTTCTATGTATGAACGGAGAGATCAGGTCCATAGGTTATGCATTTGGATTTCTCTGCTACTGGTAGCTTTACAACGAGATCTGCATCCACCACTTCTGCTGGTGAATCAATGGGTTCTGGCACGAGATCTAAATATCGATCTTGAACTGCGGCTACCCCTATCGCTTCTGGTGGATATGCAATGGGATCCGCGGGATCTCGGTCCCCAACTGGGTCTGCGACTGGAATAGTCAGGTTGTTGTGGAGATTCTGTAATCTCCACTAACTACCAGCAGCAATAGGGGGGTAGCGGGTTATTCAAGAGCAAGGGCAGTAGTTTAACGCGTTTACCCCTCGACAATTGACTTCGTTGCCCGGGTAGAGTCCCTAGTTTCGTATCCAGTCTTATAGACGTACCCAAATACAGATTTCTACCGAGTCGGAAACCATGTAGCTATTACGGTTGATGTTTACCTGGTTGCAGCTGATCCCGCACAGAATCATATCGAGATGCAGTTGATCCACTAGCACCTTGCTAAGTAAGCATCCTTTCCATTTTGAAAGCCGCCCTATGTCTCTTCCACTAGAGCCTTTTTCCGTTCCCGGCTAAGCATTCCTGCAAACAATTCTAGTTCCAATTCCTACGGAGCATGTTCTTGTTCTACCCCCGGATCGAGAGTTAGACTCAGTTCTGTTTTCATTGCCGCCTCCAGTATCCCCTCCAATTTGATAGTAAGAGCTTTAAGTTCGGGTTTCATATGTTTCCAGTGGCATATCTAGTCCCTAATTGCATATCCTGTTGTTTGTTTACCCGATAGTAGATTTATAAAGAGAGCTAGAGCAAGGGTAGGAAAAGTACCTAACCTGGGCCGACATACCAACCAATCAACACATATGGGAAAGCAGTAATAAGGGGAAGTACTTTTATATCGTCCACTACCCGTAACAAAGGCGGATCTATTGACAAATAAAGATGTAGCAAATCCATTCGCGTGCATGCAGAGGAAGGGGCTACAACGCAAAAAGCATTAGTAAGGATGGCAGCAGTTGTTTATTCATTTGATCCCGCAGCAGTTCGTTCCCAGATCGAGACGACTATTATAGTGTCGTCCTTTTGCTTCTTTTTTTGGTGCACAACCCGTATGTTAGTTTAATCGTGGTTTTGCTCTCTAATTTAGGCGGCGGCCTATGTAGGTTCTGCTTAGAAATATGCTCTTACCCCGAATTACTGGGCCAGGGATTGCATCCTTCCTTATCTTGCTGTCTGCTGTTATCTATGTCCTCCTCCAGTTCTTATGCTTACTTTATTTCCCTGTCCGGCCCGGCTGGTCTTTGTGCCCCATCTCAATGCCACGTTACCGAAGCACCACAGAGCGTATGTATATATATTTGTCTATCCCTTATTGTCCGAACAACCCACCAAACGCTTGATGGCAGTGACCGGCCTAGCTTCATCTGGGTAGTCAACTAATGAATGTGCCGCCTATGCTACTGAATCTTAAATTGGTATAACCTCACCTGGTGGTCCTGCTGCTATTAGCACTCAAAATGGATTTGGAACCGCTAAGGGGAAGCTACAGGATATGAAACTGCTGGTTTGGGATCAATAGGTTCCCGACGCACTTAACTCGATTCCCGAACGATATTGCACCTGGTAGACCGGACACTCACCACTATCACGTAAATCAAGTGGACAATTACCAGTCCTCCTTCCCTTTGTAGGAAAATAATAAAAGCGCACTATCACTACTGCAGCAGTTAGAATGTTGCATCCTTATAGCACCAGTAGGAGGCCGATCCCTTCCTGAAGCAGAAGCCTTAGCAGGAGCAGAAAGATCAAACCAACGGAAAGCGAGGGCCCTTACCCGAGTAAAGAGGAAAGTTCGCTACAATCTAACACACCAAGGGCATCGATCGACGATGCAGATTAGTTGAACTTACAACTGAATGAGAATTAGAAAAAAAGGGTACTACTATAATAGCCTATGGGCAGGCAGAGGTTCGTTCAAAGAGAGTCAAAGATTTGCTAGCAGAACAGATCAAAAGAGAGGGCAGTTTAGCAGCGTTCCCCTACTATTATAGAGGGGTTCAAAACAGCGGATAATTGATGCAAAACTAGGCAAAACAGCGTCCCCCTACTATGGAACAAGGGCCCTACGGGGGCCCCTTAATAATTCTGTTCGGATACTTTGGCAAAACAGCGGACCCTACTATGGAACAAGGGCAATTGGAACAGCGTAAGCCCTACAACATATTTCCAGGGGGTAAGGGGGGTCGACAACTTTTGCATTCCACACTGGCGCACTACCTGGCTAGAATAGTAGGGGCCACCCATGTTACGTATAGAATCTGGCAAGTTAGGTTGAGTCAACTAGACTAATTCTCTCTCCGGATTAAGGTTGGGTAGAGTGAACGCGACTCCTGCAATCTCCCCGTTTTTAGCAGGATAGTTCTATGACGGTCTCTCCAGGCCAAATAAACTATGGCAGGTTGGGATGGATTGACCCACCCCGACCCACCTTCCTTCCGACAAGATAGAAAGGTCCTTCCGACAAGAAGTTGAGGAAAGAAAGGCGTTCAACCGGAAGGTGCCCGGAGAGAAAGAAGTTCACAAATTCAGAAACTGTTATGGGGAATTAACGAGGCCTTTATCGCCAATAACAACTAGAATAAGGAGGGGAATTGTAGATGATATTACCCACCGGCCCTTTTCACGGGCACCAACGGTTTAACAACTACTCTCTATGGAAGGGGAATTGAACTAGTTGAATTCGGAACGAACTAGCCTCCCAACCTCTCCGATTAGTCAAATACAGGATGGCTGGGAGGAGCTAAAGGAAGTAAGGAAGGATGGACAGCAGGTTGAGAGGATAAGCAATAGATACCTTCGATCGCCCTTCTAACCGCTCGGGGAGGGGAGGAAAGCAAATGACTGGGCTTGTTTTCACAATGGCTAGAACCCCAGGGCAACTAAATGGCTAGAACCCCAGGGCGGGCAACTCTAGGTGAGGGCAAGGGCGTCCCATCCTTTGTTTCTGTCCTGTCGCCATCCATCCGGAAGGAAGTAAGGGGCTCCATCCTTCACCCACGGGTAGGATAGTTGATTAGTTTACCCGGACCATCCAGAGTTAGGAAAGGAGAAAGTAGTTGCCCTCCCGGATAGCTTCAGTTGTTCGACCGAGGGTGTTCTAGGATGGGGCCGAGAATGTCATCAAAGGGAGTTCGACGAAAGTATTCTCCATTCAAGAAAGTATTGGCTGGCTCCGTTATCCATCCTTCACCTCCGGTTGCATTGTTCGGTCCTGTAGGAAGGTAATGGGAGGACAACTATAGATAGGATGGTTCTACCTTTCTCTTCCGGCCATCCTTTCTTTGTTCCCATCCATAGTAGGCCCCTCCTTATTATACAACCGGAAGGAATTCCCCTTCCATAGAGCGAGATGATGCCATGCATTACCCACCCGGCCCTACGGGGAGTTGATAACGAGTTGACAACCTCCTTCCTAACTACCATAGAATTGCACCCTCGATTGAACTAGTTTAATAGCCCGGGCAAGCCCCCTCTTTTCTATTATTGTTTAGAGCTCTGGTCCGAGCATCCGACAAGGAGCTATAGTTATCCGCCAGAAGAGCATCAATCCAATATAGCCAGGGCCCTACTATTCTAAGGGCCGCCCTCAACTAATCTGCATCCTCCGATTCTGTTTGACCCATACTGAACTCTCAATAATTGTTTGACCCATACTTAATTAACGAGTACCCTCAACCGGTGGAGGAAGGAGAGATAGAGCTCAACCGTGGGTGGAGGACAGGTACCCTGTTTAGTTTAGGCCCGGAAAGATAGGATTGTTCGGAAGCCCTACTATTCTATGGGCAACTAGCAACTATAATACAACCCAACCGGACCATCCTTAAGTTAGGGCCCCAGGCAAGACATCCAGAGAAGCCCCAGGCAAGATCCAATGAAATGAACGTTAACTGTAGGATTGTCCTCCCGTGTAGGCGGGAACTAACTTCTTTGTTCGAGGAGGGGGTGTAGGAAGGGCCTACTCTCAAAATGGGTCTACCGCGTATGGGTACGTATCTGGACGAGATGCTGCTTTCACTCGATCAACTGGGTCCCATAAACTATTTGAGGGCTACTGCGACTAATGGATATGCGTATGGATTTGCAACTATAGGATCCGCGTATGGATCTGCCCGGAACTGCTACTTATTACTCTGCTAGAGAATCTGCATCTAGATCTCCGTCTGGATAAAGTGGCTCTGCCTCTGTAGGTTATGGATCTCGGAACATGCAGCAAACATCACTTATGGGAACAAATGGAAAGATTTGAGATTGGCTAAAATATGGTAAAGCAAAGGTCATGGGTAGTAGCCATGGGTAATTATGTGCTAGGTTAGGGGTCCGTTCCTTACCCAGCACTTTTAGAACACTTGGATGCAAACGATAGAGGGCCGAATCCAGTGGGGTCTACAATAGAAATTCCATATTATAAAGCAGCATTTCGATCTTGAATATCTATATATATGGGTTCAGGTTAGACCGCGTAGGAACAAGAGCTAGTTAGTTTCCGTATTTGGGGCGTCGTGGTTTCAATGATACGGGATACGGGAGACGTTGCGCTGGTAGGGTGTCCGACCCGTGCTGCAGTTTTGTTCTTAGGATAGATGGCCAAGCAGAGTCACACTTTTGAAGGATTTTCCGTATTAGATGCTAAGGTTCTAATCGGTCAACTGGCACGGGATCTGCCTCTAATGGTAAAGTATCTACCGTCTCTGATGCCTTTGGTGGGTTAACAACTGGTGCAACTGGAGAATCTCAAACTAGCATTGGAACTGAACGAAGGGAAGCTAGGACTGGAAGGGATGCGGCGAGCTATCGAACTGCGACTGGTAAGTCAACAACAACCACTGGAATTGATCCCGGCATTGGTAGACCCGGTTCTACCCCTATGTCTCCGCAAAAAAAGGGGCCTTGTAGCTGCCTTTGTCTCTGACTCCGTTGCTGGCCCTACGGGACGACTGATGGATCAAGAGAAACTATATCAATTGGTCAAAATGCCTGTCCTCCTGTGGCCTCTGCCATTTACCACGCTGGTGGTGCTTAGGAAACTACAACTGCTGTTACAACCCAGGCTACCCTTGCTATTGGTGAGGGCCTACCTCCGGTGAGCTACTGCATTAGGATTGGGTGGAAATTTCGCCTTCATTCAAATAGTCCACCTACTTGCTTTAACGAAGAGAGAGCAAGGGATAACCTCGATTGGATCAGTGTCAAATTAGGTATTAAGCATGGTTGGTATACACCCTTGCCCATTAAGATAGTAGGGGCCCGACCTTGATGTCTGAATCCAGCTCGAGCTATCCTACCATAGAATAGTAGGGGCCCCCCCACCCGGAACTACCATAGAATGTCGAGGGGCCCGGCGAGAAAGGTATAGTTGAATTGGCATTGGAGCTCGAGAGTCTATACGTCACATGAATGCCCAAGCCTACCTACCTTTAACGCCTATAGTTCAAACCCCCCCTACCATTCTAAAGGGCTAGCAGGCTGATTAATGGCAGGGGGCCAGGGTAGCTGGTTGAGATTCTCTGGAAGGGTAGGACGATTTAAGGAAGGACCGATCGGGGGTGGGCCCATGGGTGGGTAGGGAATTCTAGTTCCGGGTTGGGTGGGACTATAGTTCCGGAGGATATAGTAGATTGGGTAGGCTTCAACTTTCCCTCTCATCTCGTTTATCGCTTAAGGGAAAAGTTGCATGGACGGCCTCTATTTCTGCCGTGGGTGGAACGGGATCTACTGGCTATGAGTATGGATATGCACCTTTATATCCACCTTGGAATGGAACTACAGACTCTCGATCCCAAACTTGAACTGGAAATGAAAGCTATGCGCGTATCTTTACCAACTACTGATTATAGTGCAGGTCCGCTGGTAGCTATGATGCCGATGGGCGTGGTGCTCCAAATCCCAAAGCTTCCATCTCTGTTGCTAGTGGTGGTTCAACCGCTTAAACCGAATCTGCTACTGATGCTTTCACTCGATCAAATGCAACCGTCTCTACCACTGGTGACTCGTACTCTGTAGCCTATGCCGCTTTTAAGGGCTCTATCTTCGCCTGTGCCTCTGCTATCTACCCAATGCCTTTCTATACGAGGCATTCGGTAGATTTGACTAAGATCCTGGGTCCACTTGATCCACAGGTTCTACCGATGCCTTCGCTTCTGGCTTCGATGGGTATCTAATAACATCGTTGTTAGTCGGGCCTGATGCCGGGGTCACTTGGAACTGGAACTACTGGTCATGGATCATTAACTGGAACTGGTTGACGGGGTGCTGCAAAAAAGCCGGAACGCACTCCCCTTAGAATAGTAGGGCGCTGGGGTTCTAGCCGACCCCTGGAAGATAAATGGCTAGAACCCCCTACAGCTATCGAGTCCCTCCCCCCCAGCAGGGTGGCCCCCCCCCGCTTCAGTAGATTAGTTGGATAAGTCCGGAACTTTACTCCCTACTATAGTTCTGCCATTAATTAGCCTGTAATTAATCAGTCAATTCCTATCAAATAGTAGGGAGCCCCGGGCGGGGGCCCTTTAGAATAGTAGGGGGCTAGAATAAACGAATAAGGGTTGGGTGGGGCTCGATAGGTGAATATATAGTTCCGAATCAGTTCATTAATTAGTCAATTAATCCGCTCAACTCAATTCGTGCCCTACAATTCTATGGATGCCGCTTGCTAGAATAATATGAAAAAGGGCAAATAGTAGGGGGCTAGAATACGCTTTCATAAGGTTCCCAGTTCGCTGGGCATGTTACGTATAGAACCACCCCGTAGATAAATTGATAGTTCAAGCCCCCCCTACCCTTCTATACGTAACATGCCCCCAACTATAGAACGAACTCTAGTTGACCATCTTCTATAGCTATAGTTCGGCAT
This sequence comes from Cryptomeria japonica, assembly GCF_030272615.1. Classification (NCBI taxonomy): domain Eukaryota; kingdom Viridiplantae; phylum Streptophyta; class Pinopsida; order Cupressales; family Cupressaceae; genus Cryptomeria; species Cryptomeria japonica. Next base: position 15,075 of record NW_026729350.1, read on the forward strand.
AAATCTCAGATGGCGGTATGCCTAAAGGAATGTGATTACAGTCTCTCGCTTTCAACCTTTAATATATTCATTCCATCGTTCCTCCGTCTCTTCGGATCGGATCCCCGGCATTTAGATCAAAATGCTGCATCGAGAGACGGCACAGAATAAACCGGGCCTTCCATGTCCATCCGGCCTTCCGGGCGCCCGATCATTCGTTGACATAACTGTGCGAAGACAAGGACTCCGGTTCCGATTATAGATAGAGCGGACTCACCATAAATACGTTCCCCGGTTCTTATGCTCCCCGCTTTCTTTGGAGATCTGGAATTCGAGACTTTTGACTCGCTCATAGAGAGAGTAGTTCCTTCGCTACTGGGGATTGAATGACCAAGGAAGGGCGTTCGGTCAGCTTCCTCGCGCTGCGGCCCTACTATCTATAGGGCTGCGAAATAGAGATGTGTCCAGCGATGGAGCATGATGCTGCCTGCAAAAAACTCTGGAATGGACCAGTTTTCGGCTCTAGTTTCCAACTAAAAAGCTAGTGGATATTCCGCCGGGTCTGGGGCTGGCCATTTACCCACGGTTCCCTATCCGCCTTACCCATAGATTCATGGTATGGTAGAAAAAGATCTTTCCCGGATGGAGCCACTCTAGTTCCAGAGGGTGCGCTTCCCGGGGGCTCGCCCGAAAGAAAGGACTCGACCCCCCCCACCCCTCTATAATAGCTATAGATAGGCTGGGAGGAGCTAGCCCTACCCCCTTTCTATACTATGGGGTGGCTTAGTTGTTAACTATAGAAGGTTGGGGCCCCCACCCCGCTACTCTAGTTGAAAGAAGGGGCGGGCTATGGTTTAGTTTAGTTCCCCCACCCCGAACTCTGACTATCTCGATCCAGAGAGCAGAGCTTGACTGGGGCGAGGGTATCGAGCCGCCCGAGAACATCCATCCATCGATGCCGGCATCCAGATGCCCCACTAGATAAGAACTATAGTCTAGTCGGCGAGGCAACTACCGAACTAGAATTCCCCCCCCAAGCACCCTGGGAAGATATAGTTGGGTTGGGAATAGCCCTACTAGAACTATAATGGGGGGTGGGGGGGGGGGTGGGAGGATAGCCGATTATTGGGAGGGAGGGAGTTGCCCTACTATTCTAAGGGCCCCTACGGGGTGGGAGGATAGAAATTCTAGGTAGCTCTTCGAGCTTCCACTGTTACGTATAGAATCTTGGGCCCGCTGGGGTGGGGGGCCCTACGGGGCTAGTTCCAGTAGAAAAGTTGGGTGGGAGGAGGCTATGGGGCTGATTAATAAAGAGGGTTATATATCTTGCCGTTCTGTAGGGTTATCTATCTTGCCGAGCGGGAGGGAATCATAGGGTTCCCCAGGGGTGGAAATGAAGAAGCACTTTATTGCATCATCAAGTCGAGCGAGCGCTTCCGGCAAGATTTATCCACTCCCCGCATGAGGACACAAGCAACGGAGCAGGCATAGGCCGTTACTACGGGTAGGATCCATAACTGGTTGGTCCAGTTCCATATCCTCCAGCACCGAAAGTAGCACCGATTTCATAAGCATCAGTAGCGGTTCTGTTTCGAGAGCCCCTCACCCCCCATTAGAATAGTAGGGCCCTGCAGTCGATCCAGTTGTGCAGTGATCCAAGTATGAGGATAAGGAATTGGGAGGAGATACTCCTAGCAGTTACAGCTTCAGCTGAGCTGATGCCGGCAAACCGATACCCCATAGATAGTAGGGCATGAGAGCCTATCTAACATCATTGGGCCAGTTGTTGATACGTATACGAATGAAGAAGTCGATGAGCAAAAGAATCCGATCGATGAGCGGTTATTAAGAAATAGGGGTTGGCTCACTAGCTGTGAAGGCGCTCCCCACCTGCGAGACGGAGAAGCGAGTAAACCCGACCCCCATAGATAGTAGGGGATTGGCAAGTCAAGGAATTTTTTGACGTTATCTCCCAACTTTAGCCCCCCACCCTATAGTTCCCCCCCACCCGGGGGGGAGGGTATTATAGTTGGGTGGGAGGAACAGTTCGTTTTCAGGTGGGTGGAAAGTTGCGGGGTTGGGTGGGTGGTTAAGGCTGATGAGGGATAGTGGCAAGAGTCAAGCACTCCCAAGGGGAAGCCAGTATCATGAATTGATTCTGTACCTCTCCCTCGTCGGGTATTCCTTCTACTGGAAAAAGCCTATAATTGGGGAGCTAACCGTAATGAATAGATTCTGTACCTGGATCTTAAACCTTTTATCCCTCATTGGGCTGGAGACCCAGATCATTTCCTCGGTCGAAACACCTCTCCCTGCCTCCCCGAACTCCATTTCTCCTATGAACCCGAGGAACGGAGTGATGCAGTGGGAACAAGTCCAGTAATGCACGGGGTTCCGGCCCTCTCCCTGGACAGAAAACGACGTCTGGGCATCCCGGCATCAAACAACCAACTGGCAGCAGTGGGGCAGGGATGATAAGCAACGAGAGGTCTGGTATAGCGGCCGATTCCTTCGGAATGGCCCTTTAGAATAGTAGGGCGTTGGGCAACCCCTTTCTAATAGTAGGGCCATAGAATTGTAGGGGCCCCCATTAATCAGCCCCGTCAGAATTGTAGGGCGAGCAGCCCGCTAGAATAATAGAATAGTAGGGGCTCCCCCTACTATTTGAAGGGCCCGGGGCTAGAATCGTCGACTGGAAGATATAGTTGGTGGGTGGCCCCTACTATTCTATGGCCGGGTTGGGTGGGGCTCGATAGTTCCTATGCAGGGTGGGGGGGCCCCTACTATTCTATGGAGCTGTTCCGACAACTAAAGTCAACAGGGTACATCCCTGACTCCAAATCCAACCATTGATTCAGTTGAAGAATATCCAATCGCGTCAGTGTAGATCGAATCTCCTCCACTTATACCTTCCATTTCGATATCTATCACTCCCACCCACCCGAAAGCAGCAGTTCCTCTCGATGCAGATGTGGATAAGTCCTAGGTTGAAGCGCTTTCCTCGCCAAGATCTATCTGATTCGTCAGCTATAGATATATGGCTATACATCTTTGGCATGGGAAGTCTACTGAAATCTCTCCATGCATAAATCCCTCCGTTGAGATACTGGGGCTATAGATGGTACAGATACCTGTGCTAGAGATGGAAATAGTCAGTCTACTCCAACGCACCTAACCTATACTTCTTCGGGAGAAGCTCACCATAACTATGGAACTGAAACATCCATTCAAGATGTTATTACTGTTTACGGTGACAGATCCGTCTATTCCCGGCCGTTGGCTTACGCCTACTAGCAGTTTACCTTTTTAGCTCTGCTAAAAAGACTATCTCTTTTCTTGCTTCAACAATTTCCTTTATCTATTCTCCCATCTACTGGCTTTGCTTCGGGGTCACCTGGCACAGGTTCATCAACTGGTTCTAGTTCAACCCAGGCTACTACCGAAGCCACCTCTACCTATGTAGGTGAATCAATGGAGTTGGCAGGAGCAGAGGCAGTTAGAGAGCCTATTCTTTCTCCATATGGCTATCCCGCGGATCGATACCAAGGCCCAGACACAGATCGATAGCGAGAAAGGTAGAAGGCACTACTAGCAGGGGCGAAGGTAACTAGGATAAAGGACACAGAGCCAACAATATCACAGTAAGAATCCCCAACGGCGGTGGAGACATTTGTTATTCATATACAGATCCAAAGCAAACAGTCGCAGAGGTGGGGTAGTGGTTATACCGAAGCTACTGGAATTGGATATGAAACGGATTATTAGGACTGGTATACCCACGTCGAAACTGTATTCACTTATAATGGGGCTATATACGGCGCATTAAAGGTTAGCTGGTAGGTATTAATTCACTGGTTGATTGGTCTACTACTACTACTAGTACTGGTATACCAGTGTCTCTTGGTGTGTTCTATGGACAAATCAATTCTTGGTGTGAAACCAGGCTGCCGCAGGAGCCTATATCGCAGTTCCAATTCCAGAAGCAGGAAGTTCAGCACCACTAGTTTCAGTGCTAGTGATTGAAGATCCTAAAACAGATCCAAAGGAAACAAACACTCACCCGATGCATGCATGCAGAGAACCGACGGGTGTGCATTCATAGGGCCCCTACCATTCTAAAGCCCTACGGCTTCGCCCTTGATAATAGTAGGGCCCACCCAACTATAGTCCCTCCCAACTTACCAGGAGGATTCGACGTTGGGATGGTTCATCGGGCAATAAACAATTGAGTCGAACTTTAGTTCTTTCGGATACTCGATAGTTTACCTTTCTCGATTCTATACGCAACTTCTATCTCCCCCACCCACCCGGGGGCATAGTCGCCCACCCCCCCGGCTGTTGTTATTGGGCGGGCTATTCTACCCCTACTATTCGCCAGCAGATTCTATACTACACATGCGGGATGTTGCCCCTACTATTCTATGGGAGGGTGGGGGGAGATCGATCGAATTCTTCCTTTATCCTAGACTTGATCATCGATCTCGAACGGGGAACCCTATAGTTCCCACCCACCCGGATAGCCGTAGGGGACCACCCACAACAACTTAGGCATCTACCTCCACCCCATTAGAATAGTAGGGCTCAAACCGGAACCCGGCCCTGGCGTCTCCTCCTCCCACCCACCCGAATAGAGTTGGGTGGGAGGGACTCTAGTGGCGGGGGCTCGTGTGTGGGGTTGGGTGGGGGGCTGATTCTATACGTAACATGCCTATAATGTTGTGCCCCTACAATTCTATGGTAGCGTGAGGGTAGATGCCATTTGTGGGAGGCGGGAGGGTTGGGAATTCTAGTAGTCGGTAGAAACGTTGTTGGGTGGGTGGCCCTCTATTCTATTGTTACATTGCCCTACTATTTTCAAGGGGGCATGTTACGTATAGAATCTAAGTACCGGCAACTATAGTCCCACCCTTCTCGCCGGAACTCTAGTTTCCCGGAACTCTTGCTTCCCCCCTACTATCTAAAGGGCTGGCAGGTTGATTAATGGCAGTGGGAGTTTCCGCTATAGGGTCTAGTCATAGATTCCAGAGTCTATACGTCACATGCAACTAAAGTTCGAAAGCATTGTTTCTCCATTTCTGTCCGATAGTTTCATGTCCAATTTTGAGCAATTGATTCGACATCTTTTTCGTCTAGAATAGTAGGGCCTTTCTATTGGCCTATGTTTCAAGAAACGCGAAGGGAAGGTAGGGAGGGGCAGATTCTATACGTAACATGCTATAGTTCCCTCCCACCCGCCGGCAAGAAACAATAGGCCGGTTGCCGGATCAGGAGCTGGCTGATTGAACCGATAGAAACTTTGGTTGGATCGATCCCCGGGTACTAAAATGAAACGGGCCCCTCAAATTCTATAGGCTGCATCCCTACTATTCTATGGGGGGTCGCTTCACCAGTCTACGGAGCCAGACTTTTGATCAACCCCCCCCTTCAGATTATTGTAGGGTTCCGCTCGGGGAATTGATATGGGTCGCTGAACCAGTCATATTCGCGATCAAAATTCTCAATGGAGAGATGCAAAGCTAAAGCCCTATAGTTCCCACCCACCCGGGTCGGTTTGCCAGTCATATGACCCAGACTTTTGAGAAATGGAGAGATGGTTTATTAGGGAAATATCGTTTGGTCGCTGAACCAGTCATATGTAGCGATCAAAATGAATAATAGTAGGCCCCAGGTTGATTAATGAAACTATTGCTTCCCACCCTGCATTTCTAGTCGATTCCAGAGTCTATACGTCACATGCGTCACTCTAGCAGGCTGCTCGCATGGCAGGCGATAAAAAATCGTAGGGGTGGGTGGAATAATAGAATAGTAGGGCAAATAGTAGGGCTAAAAAGGGCATGTTACGTATAGAATCGAGTGCGGCAGGGGGTGGGAGGAGAGATTCTAGTGGAGGTAGATGAATTGTAGGTTCAGTCGGTTCAATGCCTACTGTATCGGAATGCATCGGATGGATGCCCGGGCATTGGGAGGGAAGGACGCTTCCAAAGGCGAAAGGCCATGGGGAGATACCGTCCGTGATCCATGGATCTCCGATCGGGAAACCGTGTCCCACTCCCTACCTCTATAGTGGGGGGTGGGGGCGAAGCGACTTAGCGAACTGAAACATCTAAGTAGCTAGAGGAAAGGAAATCAACCGAGACCCCGTTAGTAGCGGCGAGCGAAAGCGGATTGGGCAAATATCCATCAGCGGAGCCCTGCCCCCCAACAATCAATAGGGCGCCATACCTTTGGTTCATAGGGAATAGATGGCCCTGCAGGGTGGGGGGGAATTATAGCTATAGAATCCGGGAGCTAAACTATAGCCCCCCTATCAAGGCTAATAGGCAGAGGTAGGGGCGTTGTTAGGGGCTCTTCTTCTCTGTGCAATTCATTCACCTGCAGGGTGGATGATGGAAGAACCGGGGGGAACTGTGAAAAGGTTGGAAGATCTGGCCAAAGAAGGTGATAGCCCTGTAGATTGGTTCCCCACCCCCGGGGTGGGTGGGAGGAGGAGAGGGGATAGTTTGGATAGGGCGCCCCGGGCCCCCGGGGGCCCTACCGCCCCTACTATCTAGCCGGGTTCGATTCTTCCCAGTCAAGTAAAACGCGGAGTGTTTGAATCAGGGGGACCACCCTCTAAGCCCAAGTATTCCTCAATGACCGATAGCGTACAAGTACCGTGAGGGAAAGGTGAAAAGAACCCTCGGAAAGGGAGTGCAACAGACCTGGAATCCGATGCGCGTAAACAATCAGTCGGTCGCGGCGTAGCATCACGGCACTATCAAGGCTAATTATAGTCAGTCCCAACGGCAATAAAGTTGGGGGCCCCCCCCACCCTGCAGCGCTATAGAGGATAGGGCCGAGGATAGGGCCCATAGGGGTAGGGGCCCGTGGAAAGGGTCCCCCCCGGGTCCCCGGTGGGCGGGTGGGCGGGCGGGGGGTCAGTGTAGCGCTGAACGGCGTACCTTTTGCATAATGGGTCAGCGAGTAAATGGGAACAGCGGCTTAAGCCATTAGGTGTAGGCTTGATTAACAAAGAAAAGAAAGGGCCCCGCAACTAGAAACTAGCCTCCCATAGGGGCCCTCCCCCCTTGATTAATTAGTCAATTAATTCGGCCATTGTAGGGCTTGATTGAAGCTTGCAATCTCAAATAGTTCTCCCTACCCCCATTGCCCTACCCCCTTGAAATAGTAGGGCAATGGGGGTAGGGCAATGGGCGAGCTAGAATAACAATCGAACTAAGATGTCGAATTAATCAGTGCCCGTTTCTATAGTTTTCTAAGGCCATAGAATTTTAGGGCCTATTGCCATAGTAGGGAGCTTGCTAGAATAATATGAAAAAGGGGCGGGGGCTAGCCCTCCAATTAATCAGTCAATTAATTCGGCCCCGGGCGGCTGGATAAACCTGCGAGAAGGCGAATAGTAGGGGGCTAGAATACGCTAGAATAACAATTCTAGTTGCATTTATCA